>NC_061819.1:29726091-29728591 GCF_019202785.1 Penaeus chinensis | reverse complement strand
AGTATTGTTATTAACATTATTATCATTATCATTATGATGATGAAGATTTTCATTCTCTTCATTTTCATTTTTCATTTATATCATTTTCATTTTTTCATTTTCATTTTCATTATTATCACTCATTATCATTATCATTATCAGTATCATCATCATTATCATTATCATTACTATTATCATTATAATTATCCTAATAATTGTTATTATTACTATTACTAGTATTGTTATTAACATTATTATCATTATCATTATGATGATGAAGATTTTCATTCTCTTCATTTTCATTTTTCATTTATATCATTTTCATTTTTTCATTTTCATTTTCATTATTATCACTCATTATCATTATCATTATCAGTATCATCATCATTATCATTATCATTACTATTATCATTATTATTATCCTCCTCCTCATCATCATCATCATCATCATCATCATCATCATCATCATCATCATCATCATCATCATCATCATCATCATCATCATCATCATCCTCATCATCACCATCATCATCATCATCATCATTGTTTTTATTATCATTACCTATGTCAATATCAGCATCTACATTAATATTATCATCATCATTATTATTATCATTATTAATATATTTTATTACTATTACTATTATCATTCTATCATTATCATTATTATTATTATTATTATTATTATTATTATTATTACTATTATTATTATTATCATTATTATTATTATCATTATTATTATTTTATTTTTATTATTATTATTATTATTATCATCATCATTATCATTGTAATGATGATTAATGATGACAGTAATTTTACTGAGATAAGAATCAGAAGTAATTATAACATTGAAAGGAATAATGATGATAACTAGCATCATTAACTTTAATAAAGATGATGTTTTAAAGGGTATTGATAGCAATAATGTAAGGGAGACAACAATATGCTGTGGATTAGCAAACCTGCTCTGTTATAAAACTAATAAAATGTATAGTGAAATGATCATTATTACCGTGCTATCAGTAATACCTTATTGATAGGGTTGATAATGACAATAGTAAATGCTAATGAAGACAACAAGGATAAAAAATTACGAATAATAATGACGCAGAGATTACAGTGATGGTAATGATATCTTCTCCCTTCTCATTTTTCTATGCTAGTTACTCATATTTTCATATCTAACATAGAAAAAAGACGACTAACAAGAAGAAAAAAATCGATATATCTCCTCCTCTGACTCGTTTCCCTCCCTTCAACTTCCACAACTGGACGCTTTTTAGGCAGCCTTCTATATGGAACGAAAACTGGTAACAGGCCGAGGAAAAAGGCAAGAAAAAAGTAAACCGTAACAAAAAAGTTGTTTATTGTGAGATTCCAGAGCGAGAGTACCCTACATTGCCCCAGAGAGATCAGCTACTGGACACATAACTTCTGCTTCTGTCCAATAAAGGGCCGACTTCAATCTTCTGCTGTAGCTATGGGCTCAACGTATTTCTCATCGACGCGTGGCTTACGGACACCAGTAAAACCAGGGGAATGATGAGATCATGGCTTGGGATTCCGTTCGTGTGGATGTTGGACAAGTGTGCATATACATGCACACAAATAAGAAAATAAGCACATATACATACTTAAGTTTGTATATACACACACATTCACACAAGTCTAAAGACACGCATACCCATGTGCGCACAGGCATACATAAACACAAACATGGACAAATACACAGGTTTACACACATACATAATCGTACAACTATAAACACAGTCTAGTACAGACAGAAACACAAACATAAACATAAAGAAGCAGGCGCAGTCAATAAAGGTCGTCATTGTTATGTTGTCATCCTCACAGTGGTGGCAGTATGGGCCCGAGAGAGGGAAGGCCTTCCTTTCGGTCTCCGGGTTTATGTTCCTCGCAGTCCGGCTTCATGTCTTCGAGGGACTTACTGTATCTTGGCTGGACTGTGGAGGATATCAAAGGTCTACTCTGTATTTAGCTCGTCAGTTCACTCCCTGCTGTTATTACCCCCATTATTCCTTATCTTATATGATTTATAAACTAACGGGCCACACCCATTGAACGTGTGATGTCGCGCTTTCCTTTATTTCTCCTCTTCTTTCGTTTCGGTTCACCTCGTACTGCTTCTTCCTATTAGTTTTCGCTTTAATACTTGTCCGATTAAATTACTTCTCTCGTCCACTACACACCTTTAACATCTGCGTGCTTTCTCCATTATTCTACACGAAGCCTCACTGCAACTTGAAACTGTTCATCGGTAATAAAAAAAAAAAAGAAACAAAAATTAAGCATGATGAATATTGAATGAACCCCAGAGAAATAAAGCAAAACGCAGGGGGTATGGGTAAGACATTAGGATAATGGAACATTAAACAAACCTAGACTATAAACAATAACAATAAACATAAGTCATCAGCTTAAAGCATCAAAAATGAATTTACACCAGGATAAAATCGTGTATAATCATCATATTAAACCTAGTTTTAAAAAATCGTGA
>NC_061819.1:29718591-29723591 GCF_019202785.1 Penaeus chinensis | reverse complement strand
ATGCACATTTTACCAAACAACAAAAGTTCAGGCATCATAATCAACAAAATCCCTTAAAATGTAAAACGTGATAATAAAAAAAAAAAACGCACTTTACAGTTACATAACAGCTAGGCTCTATAAATGTCAGCTGATTGAGGTTATTCAGCATTCCGTATGTCTACCAATTTGTGCCTGTTTTTTTTCACTGCTAACATTATCATTCTTAGTATTACCTTATTAAGAGAAATGGAAAAATGGAAAATTATACACAATACTTGTCATTACTGAGCAAAAAAAAAAAAAAAAAAAAAAAAAAGTTAGCAAATTTGTTGGCATGTGTACGTACAAAGTAGTAATATATCCAAACGCAATATGCAATACCCGAAACTCCCTTTCAAACATATTGTCTTATGAAGGATGCATCTTCCTATGAATTGTTGTGCGTTAAATCGAGTAAAAATAAATGTTTCAAGTTATACCATTGTTATCCCTTCAAAGCTATTAGTTTTCTATTAATAACCTATGAGGATATAGAAAATATGATCGTAACCAGTGACTAAAGTATCTTTTCTCCTTGACAAAAAATTTGTCAGGGATAATTTGACAGGGCTTTATTGGAGATTTGACATGACAAGTCCGCGGAAGAGATTATGAATCACTTATTGCACTATATAAACATGTAAATAATAGGTCCCAAAGCGATTTCTGACAGGGAAATTCAGTAAATTGCCAAGATGGAGAAATAAGTAGGGCTACATGCACAGAAGGAAATGGGTATGAGAACATTGAGACAAGATACCTGCTTGATACATTTATTCTCCATCACTGAATGATACGGGGCCTGTTATAGAATCCTAGAAGCACAGATGCATAACTGGCAATTACTTAATGAAAAAAATATATTGAACATCTGGAAAAAACGCATTGAACACAGACATGCCACCATTGCTATCATTATTGTTGTTAAAAGTAGTAGTAGGAGGAGCTATAGTAGAAGTAGCTGTAATTCTAATACTACTAATAATATTACTACTATTACGACTGCTGCTACTATTGCCTACTCACTTCTGCTACCGTCGCTGCTGCTGCTATTATCATAATGTAGCGAGTGAAATGTTGAGGTTTCCCCTTTTAATTGCTGGGAAAAGGAGCGGTTTCTCTAATAGTGGTTGTTCGCAGATGTTACTGCACAGGCAAAAATGCGCAGGACATAACATTCCCCCATTCTTTCCACACCGGAAGTATCAATTATACCTACAAATTTCTTGAAACTTGAAAATGTTTCATGCTTTAAAAATCTATGTACGGCAGCAGTATCAAATAAAATTCTTCAAGTTCGCTGATACCTTTCTAAATGGTTTTCGTAGCTGCCATCCAGCAACGTCTAATCTAACTAATGGAGTTTTTTTTTTCCGCCTGAGCCAAACATTAAAACATGATTCAATAAACAAAAACCATCCTACATTATATTTTTCATTACAGAACATTAATTGAACGCAAACCGCAGTTGGGCTATAATTAATATGTAGATATTCATACTGTGTGTGTGTGTGTGTGTGTGTGTGTGTGTGTGTGTGTGTGTGTGTGTGTGTGTGTGTGTGTGTGCGCGCGCGCATGCGTACAACGTTTACAGAAATACGAAGTAAATATTTGGTTATGAGTAGCTAAATAATATGTCTAATTCGAGAAAAATACAAGTTTCCTTGTTTCAACTCGAGCAACTGCTACCTGAGGGGTTCCAAGGAGGGTGAAAAACAAGTCTAAAATCTTACTCCCAATGCATGTACTGTATCATATCCGATATGTTGAAAGAAAAATCTTGGTCTTTCTGATAAAATAGGAATTCAATCGCGCTCTCTACTTTTATCTAACACGTATGCAATGTTTTTTCCCTCATATTTGTCAGTGCATGTCAAAGCTTTAATACATAATCTTATTATGTTTACCCGGAACTTGAGTAGTTTGAAGAAAGAAGAACCACCTAGAAAAAAAAAATCGTATATTTCATACTTAAGATAATCAGTTCCCGAATATTCACTTAGCGGCAAAACATTATGTATGCTAAACAAGAAAGAAAATATGTCCGATGGAAATTCGAGGTGAACACGAGGCTGCCAGGCTGACACCTTTTTTCAAGGTGGACGCAAGGCAATCTGAGGGAAATTAATTCCCCTCCAGTGAAACAACCAGCGAGCCGGGTGTCTCCCGCTCGATGGTATACAGGTGAATGAAGTGGCAGGAGGAGGACACCTTGAACGGCCGCTCTCCTTCCGGATGCCCCTTCACCAATGCAGCGAAAATTATATTAAGACCTACAACTCCCGCTAACAAGTAGCACGGTAAAGAAACCGACTACATGCAGATGGGATTGACCTCAGAACGTTATCAAAGAGAGGCTGAACAAACGACATTGCCAACATCGCCTCCAGTTCGCCCAGCAGTATGTGGAGAGCGCACGGGAAGTTCCTGTTGTAAAGATCATCCTTTTCAATTTGTTCATAGAGTGTTGTTTGTACATTATAATGCCCTATACGTCATATTTTATGTTCTGCTAATCTATTATTATTTACTTTTCAAATGTGACAGATGACATTATGAAACGGCGAGGAATGCCCACGTGACCAATAAAAAGTGGGGTAGATTTTCGTACATGGTGTTTGTGAACTCGCCGAAAAAGAAAGGAGATTCAATTTAGACAGATGAAATTGCTGGAAAATGTTAGAAGTAATATTCCTCATCAGCACTTGTATTTGACTGCCATACATATATGTTTAAAGAATAAAGCGTTTTCATGTTTCAAGAAATATGAAGCTATAATTGAAAATTATTGAGCTGAAAGAAGGGAGACATACTGACTCACCTCCATAGGTGTTGCCATGCCGATAAACTAACAATACCAGGAAAACGCAGTTTTAAAGATATCCTACCACAAAGTTAATGATAGTCAAACTACATGTTTTGTTATCACTTGTTTGAAGAAAACGAAAGATGACATGACTCACATAGTTTCAAAAAAAAAAAAAAAAAAAAAAAAACTAATACAATTGTTGGTCATTGTTCTAGGATTACTCTCCTTCTTACAAACAAATTAGGTCTTCGCCTCATTCATTGAAATACTATTTACTCTATTTACATTGGTGTTGTTGCCAGATGTACAAAAGTGGAACTTAGCAAGAGTACTGAAATATAATTCCGCAACTGTACATATTACCCTCATTACTTCCATGTAATTGCTATTTTGTTCGCTTTTATGTTTAAATCTACAATTAGGACCACACAACTATAATTTCAAGTGTTTAATTAACTTTTCGAATGATTGAATGAGGTTTAGTACACGTTCGAAACGTTTGAATGAGCATGAAATTCGTCATGACTGTGTTAGTCTACCTGTTCATTCTTTCGATATGATACATAAGTTGGCAAATCTATCACTGAATATATATATATATATATATATATATATATATATGTATATAGACATATATTTCATATATATATACATATACATATATACATATACACATATATGTATATATATTATATATGTTATATATATACAAATATATATTTATATATATGTATATTTTTATATATATATATTTTTTGGCATATATACACATCCATATATATATATATATATATATATATATATATATATATATATATATATATATATATACAGTATAGAAAAAAATGACCCTTCAAAATCGTCGTCTCGGGCGATGGGGGCAATACGAAATTGACCCTAAAGTATCTTGTTTAAAAGATTTGTGGATTGTTTAATAAATATGAAAATGTACAGGCCTACGCATAATAACAACAATATCAGTAACATGATTATAGGAATAATAATTAAGCAAACAGGCGACGGTTAGACAGACAGACAGGCAGATAGACATGAGCGGCACTGATCTCTTTTAAAGCACAACCTTGTACGATATTCTCACAGCTATACTTGGAACGTGCAACTACAAAGACATGGCCTTCGAATTCTAGGGGATGAGAAAGCGATCTTTGTTGATGGTTTCCGGGAATGTAAAGTGACGCTGATAAATTATGGAAACTAAGCCATCAATCTTCTTCCGAGACAAATACGAATGTACCGCCGTTAATATATTATAACCATGATTCATACATCATTCGTATCTAAGGAATTTCTTTGAGTTTCCATGAATTCGTAATCATGCACAGAAAAATTCCACTGCAAGGATATTTGTGTTTTCGTGAGTCTTTGGATCTCAGAGTATATGATTTTTCTATCAATTATTCAGGATATCATTTTCATATTGGGCGTACAGAAAATCATACTATTGATAATCAGTCGACTGGTTATGATTATGATAAACAATAGCAGTGGTGATAAAATGTACTGTCAGTAATGATCATGATTATTATTATAAATTAACCATTTTGGTACAACCACGGTACGCAGATATGATGTAGTTCGTGTGGGTGTTCATATAGATAGACTATGTATACAGTATATATATGTGTGTGTGCGTGTCTGTGCCTTATCACGTAGTGAGCCACCGATAGCCAAAAGTGGGATTTTATTGTTATTTTAGCACACATGAGTGTTATCATGTAAGTAATGTTTTCTTTTTTTCTCTCTCTCTCTCTCTCACTTAAAAATAGTTGAAGATTATTAAGAACTCTATTTCAAACCAGTTTTGTTTAAAAAATATCACCGATAGTCTCTCTTTTCACACATATGGTAAATATGTAAAAATATTCCTTGATTTTCTTCATTATCCTATCATAGTTATTGAAATATTCATACACAATAAGGTGTAAAACAATTAATTTACTATTTAACCATGAAACAGTTTCAATTTTCCTAAAATATATTTCCATACAACAAAACAATATCTTCCTTTTTGGCCAGTGAATGATACTGTTTACAAAAATAATAGTTTTCATTTATTTGCAAAGGAATAATATGCCGTAGTGATTTTCACTATTTTTTAGTGTCACACAATGTTAACGCCCTCCTATCTTTATTACGTCATTGTGTCCTT
>NC_061819.1:29696091-29708591 GCF_019202785.1 Penaeus chinensis | reverse complement strand
TTCTGTTGCAGTGTTCAGCTCCCCCAGTGTTTGGTAATTGTGTGCTGCAACTACCCTTACAAACACATTTTTGCCATAATAGAGGGAATAAACACAGCACCTCTTACTCCCTCACCATAAAAAGAAAAATATGAATTAATAAATAAAAGAATAAATCAGTATTATCTGAAACATAATAATAATACACGCATGTACAAAAAAAACAAAAAACATATACATTATGTTAGTATGTCCACACACACACATACACACACACACACACCTATTTATTAAACGCAATTCGATTGGGAATTAACAAGGAAAAGGAATCATACTGTATATCCGTATGTGTTCTATGGTGGGACCTAGAATGTACTAGAGCGCTTGGAATAGCTATCGCTACAAGAGAGGCACCTCCAGTTAATTAACAGCCCTCGTATCATTCTAAAAGGCGTCAGTTCATCTTCGCCGTGCAATCCATAAATCCATAACATCATAAACATTCAGTCTGGCGGCGGGTCCATAAACTATCAGGTAAAGATTCTTCTCATCCGGCCCCTCAATAGCCTCATCTTTGAGCATCTTCAAGTAGCTACTGAGGTCGATGCCTATTTTAACCAGGTCATTAGTGGCTTTCACGTTTCTTCTCACTTCTCATGCCGCAACACTCACGAAGCCCAGACGGTATACACAACCGTATGTTACGACACCTTCCACAGACACTCTTGTCCTTCCTTCTTTCAATATTCAATATGAAGCATGAAGCCCTCTTACTAGCGTTCTAAAGCAAACAAACCTGGTATCCTTCCTTAAGACTACCATCCCATAATGGTCACTAGCTGACTATGCAAGTTACTGGAAAGAATGGTTAATATCTGGCTAATGTAATACCTAATAAAATACCATAAGCTTATGTCTTCAAATCAATTTGGATTTTGTCACGGCCGAAGAACAGCTGATCCTCTTGCCTATTTCGAAACTCAAAGCACATTAGCATTTGCATACCGTAATTCAGTATTACCCGTCTTCGATCTAGAAAAAGCATATGATACTACATGCCGTCACCATGTCCATCAACAACTATCTTCCCATGGTATATGTAGAAACATGGATGCTTTCATAAAATCCTTTCTTTCGTGTCAGTTCTGATTCCTATTTCCTCTTCTTTCCCTCAATTTGAAGGTGTCGGACAAGACAATGTCCTCAGCACACTATTTCTCTTTGCTGTTAATGGATTACTCTCAGTTCTACCACCAGAAATCCGGTCATCAGTGTGCTTAGATGATTTAGCAATCTTTGCCTCAGGTCCTTCCTTACCAGCTCTCCATCAGCTCCAGAATGCAATAACATCAACTTTTTCTTAGGCTACTAACTACGGCTTTTGCTTTTCTACCTCTAAAACCTTTTTCATCCTTTTTTCTTGTACACGTATAGGCTCCCAATCTCCACTCTTTGATGATCCCATCCAATTCTGCCCCTCAGACAAGTTCCTTGGTGCCTTTTTATTATTATTATTATTATTTTTTTTTTTTTTTTTTTTTTTTTTTTTTTTTTTTTTTTTTTTACTCCAAACCGTCTTGACGAGATCATATCCTTTCTGTTTAAAAAAAAGCTCCACCACCAGGAATCCGGTCATCACTGTACGTAGATGATTTAGCAATCTACAGCTTTTGATTTTCTACCCTTGAAACCTTTTACATCTTCTTTTCCTCGTTCACGCATAGGCTCCCAACCTTCATTCTTTCTATATGATGCTCCCATCCAATTCTGCCCCTCAGGCAAGTTCCTTGGTGTCATTTTGGACTCCAAACTGTCTTGGAGAGATCATATCCTTTCTGTTAACCCAATGAGCGCGGGTGGCATGACTACAATGCCATGCTTTCTTTCTTTCTTTCTTGGATTTCTTGACTATCAACCAGCGGCATGTGGCCATGGTTATTAAGCCAATGGATCATATTCATTATATCAGTCTATTTATTATGTCAATGAATATATAAAGTCATTAAGTTTTGTCTCCCTTAGAATAGCGATTACTTTATATATTATTTTTTTATTGTCTGATAAAAGGTTTGATGTTGTAAATGGTATATTTGTAATTCGAAAGTAGTTTGAGGTTTATTCTGCTAATATTGAATTTATGGCAAGTTGTTAATATATGGGCTATTGTAGGATTGGTGTTGCAGTCTGGGCATTGTGGAGGGAAGTTTTTCTCAGTATAAGGAGTGAGGTGTGTCAGTCTTGTAGCATTGACCCTAAGGCGGGCCAACACCTCCTCCTCCTTTCTTTCTTTCCTGTAACCCACAGTTCTATTATTGGATTGATTTTATTGTGTATTTGTAGGTTGGTCCACTTATTTTGCCACAAATGTATTTTTGCTTTTATAAGAGAAACAAAACACCTGAGATCTGTACGAACTATGCTAAGGTCCAGATCACCAGTTGACCCGGCTACCTTGTCAGCCTGTTCATTGCCATGGATACCAGAGTGGCCTGGTACCTGTATTAGCTTGACTGATTTGTTGGCATCTTGTAATTTACGAGTGATATTACCCAGAAGTTCATTTATAGTGATTTCTAATGATTTAATAGCTTTAAGTGAACTTAAAGAATCAGCAAAAGTAGCTATTCTATCGTGGGTCGTCGATAGTGCAGAATCTATAGCTTTATCAATAGCAAAAAGTTTGGTAAGTATGATTCGGCAGTCTGGACTTCAATTCACATTCGGTCCACCGTACACTCATCTGTCTTGGAGCCGTCGGTATATATATTATTACGGATGTAGTTGTTTGATGAGATTTAGTCTTAGTCTAGGGGAATGATGTAACTACAAGTCCATAATAAAGTAATAATAAAGCAATAGGCTTTTACTCCATGTATTATGATATTTTCCAGGTTTTTAGAGTATATTTAGTTCATTAAAATTACGTAGTAGAATTGTATATTTAGTTTAATTTAGTGTATTCCGATATTATAATTATATATAGATTTACTTAGTTTAGTGTTTATTTCTTTTTATCTTTTTATTTTATTTTCATGGAAATGCATAAAACGCAAGTAATGTCTTATTTTTATTTCTCAAAACCCCAACCCATTAGCAATATTTTACATTACCCGAAACCATCACGCAAAACCTCATGAATAAATATTCTTAATTGCACAACACCATTAATATTCTCCATGTAAATTATTATATATATATTTATATCTTACGATTTTCTGTAGTAAAACGTCACAAGATTCTTGAGGTCATAGCTGAGGAGTAGCGAGATTAGTTGACCGAGCTGCCCAGTTCAATGGCTGAACAACTCTTGTCTCTTCCTTCTTCTTCTTCTTCTTTGTTGGATTTCTTGGCTATCAACCAGCGGCATGTGGCCAAGGTTATTAAGCCAATAGATCCTATTTATTCTATCAATCTATATAAGGTCATAAAGTTTTGTCTCCCTTATAAAAGTGATTACTTAACTGATGATTTTTTCATCATTTGATAGAAGATTTGATGTTGTTAAATCTTTATTTTTTAATCGGAAATAGTTTATTATTTTTTGTCTTTGGTTATTGTATTGTTGACATGTTGTGAGAATGTGACTGATGGTTTTGGTGGTATTGTGGAGGGTATTTTTTTTCAATGTAGTGAGTGAGGTGGGTATATCTTGAGGCGTTGACCCTAAGGCGGGACAACACCACCTCCTCCCTTCTTATCTTCCTGTGGGCTGTGTCCCACATTTCAATTGTTGGTTTGATCTTGTGTGTGAGTTGGAGGCTGGTCCACTCACTTTGCCACAGGAGATGTATTTTTGTTTTTATAAGAGACACAAAACACCTGAGATCTGTGCGAACTATGGTAGTGTCCAGATCGCCTGTTGACCCGGCTAATTTGTCAACCTGTTCATTACCATGGATACCAGAGTGACCTAATACCCACATTAGCTTGATTGATTTGTTGGCACCGTGTAACTTACGAATGATATTACCCAGCAGTTCATTTTTAGTGGTTTCTAAGGATTTAACAGCTTTAAGTGAACTTAACGAATCGGAAAAAATAACTATTCTACCGTGGGTCGTCGATAGTGCAAAATCAATAGCTTTATCAATGGCAAAAAGATCAAGAAAAATCGATGTATGATTCGGCAGTCTAAACTTTAGTTCACATTCAGTCGACCATACACCCGTACCTACACAATCATCTGTCTTGGAGCCGTCGGTATATATAGGAAAAAAAGATAAATGTTTAATAAGGATCTCTCTGAACCTCTGGCTTACCTCACCCTCCGGCGCCATGGCCTTGGCTGACGGAAGCCAGGCTTCCAAGATAGCAAAATTGGGGGTTTCCCATGGCGCTATATTTGACTTAACCAGGGTATCGATGGTAGAGAGATCTATACCGACTTTCTCGACGAGGTCGTGGAGTCTCGTGGCAAAGGGCCTATTGCCTCCATTGCCATTAGGGTGGCTCGGGTCTCGAGCCACCTTTGCGGCATAGGTCAGTGCTAACTGGCCGCGTCTGAGTCGGAGGGGAGGTACTCCTGACTCCACCTCAAGACGCTCGATCCGAGTACATTTCAGGGCTCCAAGACACACACGCAAACAAGCATCCAAACCTTTCAAACTTGTTTTCGATGCAAGCCATACACGATTGACCCATAATCTAATATTAACCTAATCAGGGCTTTATATACCATTAGCAAAGACTGTCTATCAGCTCCCCATTTATTACCAGAAATACACTTTAATAAATTTAGTGCTCTTTGACATTTATTCTTTAACTGACCAATGTAGTCTTTCCAATTGAGTCTACTATCAAAAAGTAGCCCAAGAAATCTAGCAGAATTTTGAATAGGTATTGGGTGGTTGTCTAGAGTTAGCCTGATGTTCGGCTTCCTCCTACGTGAAAAAAATACCCCAATACTCTTTCTAATGGAAAACTTAAAACCCCACTGGAGGCCCAAGTTATGAATCATATCCAGTGCCAATTGGATGCGATTTGCTGAGAATTCTGCATTATTGCTGGAATGCCATAATGCACAATCATCAGCGTACAGTGAGTATTTAAGATTCCGAGGAGGAGCTGGTAAGATGTCATTTATCATACATGGAAATAATGTAGGTGACAAGACACTTCCTTGTGGGACCCCATTTGCCTGGACAAAAATGTCCGAAAAAGTGACATTGCCAGAAAATAATTTGACAGAAAAAGTTCTGTCAGAACTGATATTTTGAATAAAACAAGGCAAGTTTCCACGTAATCCAAAAGCATAAAGTTTTCTGAGTAGGCCATATCGCCATGTCATGTCGTAGGCTTTTTCTATATCTAAAAATACTGAAATCAAAAAATCTTTTTTGGCAATTGCCTCTTGAATATGACTGTCCAGCTTTACTAGTTGATCGAGAGTTTGGCGTCCCTTTCGGAAGCCGCACTGCTCGTCAACTAGCAAATTACCGGAATTTAAAAAAATGCAATAGCCTACTATTAACAATTCTTTCCATGACCTTGCATAAGCAACTTGTCAACGCAATTGGCGGTAGGAGATGGCAAATCTGGGATTACCCCCTCCTTTCAATATGGGAATGATGTGGGCGAAGTGCCATTCGTTTGGAAAAGTGTGGCTTTTCCAAATTTCATTGTACACTTCTAGCAACTTAATCATGGCATCATGATTAAGATACTTTATCATCTCATATCGAATCTCATCGGGGCCTGGGGATGTTCCTCTACAGGCTTCTAGGGCTCGGACAAGCTCATCCATTGTTAGATTTTTATTGTAATCTGTTGTGGCAAAGTGAATAGGTTGCATCTCAGCCGCTTCCTTGGTGGTCAGGAATGCGGGATGGTAATTGTCTGAGTTGTTTGTATAAGAGAACTGCCTGGCGAGTGCATTACCAATGTCTCCAGGTGAATCGAAATTGGGTCCCTCATAAATGTTTTTAATTCTGAAAGATTTTTTTTTTTTTTTTTTTTTTTTTATTTATCGACAGTGGACCAAACCTCTGATATGGATGCATTGCTATTTATTGTAGTAACAAAGCTTCGCCAAGAGTCTCTTTTTGGTTGTCTAATTATTCTACGAGCCTTAGCCCTTGCTTGTTTGTAATTGCAAAAGTTCTCATTATTGATGTTAGCCTATAGGCCCTATTGCATTGGCACAGCGCCCTGCTGCAATCTGGTGCCCCCCATGGAACTCTGCTTAACGCTATCTGTCGAAGCTTTAGGAATGGATATCATTGCTGCATCTAAAATCGAATTTTGAATAGTTTACTTTATCGTCAATGGTTTCTCCAACAAGTTCGAGCTTGACGCTCCTTGTGAAGGCGACCCAGTCTGCACTTTTTACGTTAAATTTAGGTGCTGAAGGCGTTCTTACTGTGTCGCATGAATATTCAATGAAAATAGGAAGGTGATCGCGTCCCAACGAGTCATCAATGGTGTACCACAGGCACTCGGCTGCTATTGATGAAGGGACCATGCGTCAATAAAGGTCAATAGAGCTCAAATTACCGGTATTATCGTGCACCCGCGTCGGACAACCATCGTTCTGAAGGACCAGATCAGAATCATTAATCAACTTCCTCACCTCTACCGTCTGCATTAAAATCACCTAAAATTAATTTATTTCCTGGCAGACTATCCTGAAGAGCAAAAAGCTCATCATCAATTACCACATTATCAGGGGGATAATAAATTGACCATGTAGTCAGATACGTGTTACTGATTTTTACTTTGCATGCGACAAACTCCAAAGTAGAATCAATTGCCACTTCAGTGAAAGGGAGGCTTTGGTGGATGTACATAGCGATTCCACCTCCACCCCTACCCTCTTGATCCTTCCGACACAGATGGTAGTTCTTCAGAGAAACGCCTTCATCTGACACGAGGTTGGTTAAATGCGTTTCTTAGAGAACTATAATATTGGGAGCATAAGACGAGGCATATAATCTAGGGTCATTTACATTGTATAATGGTTAATGCGAAGATTACGTTTTATGGGGATTGGAAGTGCCTTATCCTCCTGTTTTAATTTTCTTTTTCTGGGAGGGAGGTTCGTCCTCCACTCCCTCGCTACCCAGGGGCCTCCCCAGGATAGTTGTCAGGGAGACGCCCAGTAGAAGATGGTCTATTCCGAGAAACAGGCCAGAAACCAGGCGAAGTCCTAGCAGGAGCCGCGTGGACGAGAAAGTGTAGTTTGGTATCATCTTCTTTATGATGCTGCTGCTGCTTTTGCTGGGTTAATTCAGCAATTTGTTGAGTTTTATTTTTCAATTCTTTAATATGACTCATTAATTCCTTAACTGTTTCCTTTAACTTGCACTGGGAGTGTTGTTATTTGCTGCTGAAGCATAGGTAGTACTGTGTTTGCTGGTCAAACCTTCAACTTTCCTCTTGGCTTCAAGGTAACTAACATCATGCCCTCGCACGTATCCTAATATTTCAGTCTCCTTCTTCAAGCTGCTGCACTGTGGGGACCTTCACAGTTAGCACACTTGAGAGTGTTCTCTTTACATTCAGTGTCATGAGCTCCAGCACATTTACCACAAGTAAATTTACTAGTATCTTTATCATTGCATCATAATGAGGTGTGTCCAAATTTTTGGCATCTATTACAGCGCATAAGTTTTGAATATATTGTCACACTTAGACACGTTCGTATCCATCTGTGACATACTCAGGAATTTTACTTGAAGCAAAAGTCAAAACGCACCATCCAGTTTTTGTTCACACATTCCTGTCTTTCGTGGTCATGCAGTTCACATCCACTACACTTTGGGCCTTCATATTTTCAAGAATTTCACTCTCCTCTATTGTCCTTAAATCCCTGTTAAAAATTACTCCTTGGCAGGTATTGGGGCCAATAGGGATAGTTACTTTAACTTTCAAATCATGAATCTGCGTCGGTGTAAGTAAATCCTTAATCTGGGACTTGAATTGCACTTTTACAAGGACAAAATTGAAATAGCTGTCCATTTGACCATCAAGGACCTTCTTGATGATGAAGGAGTTAACGTTCAAAAGTGATTGATTTTCATTCACGCATTTGACAGTCAAATACCTTGCATTTTCTGGAGGGATTCCAGAAACTCGTTGCTCTCCTTTGTCTGCAGTAGGGGTTCCATTGTTCAATGTTGCATTGGTCTTAGAAGTGTCCTCCCCCCTCCTTGAGAAGGAGAAGGGAAGCCGAGGAGTCAATCATGCTGGGTTTCGGACCAAGTCCGAACCCTGGGCCCGTGCCCGTTGTCCTGAAGGGACCAGATAACCCTTAACTATTCATAATCAACCTAACAGCAATAGCTAAGAGAAGAGTATGGCAGTTTCCATCCCCTAACCCCCCTAGTGGAAGCCTGGTTGCATTCTCCAGTACCAAAGAGGGATTGTGTTACGTGGGCTCCTGCCACCGAACTTGCCTAGGAAAAGTTCGGTGCCCACCCCCCAAGCAAATACAGGAGCCCACATGAAGAGAGGAAAAGACTTCAGAATAAAAGAAAAACTGCACCCAAATGATGCCCCAGACTACTGGGCCTCCCTACCCAGGGGTTAGTGCCTGTAAGGGCTACCCTAGTGTAGAAGAATGCTGCAGGTCTGAGGTGGGGTGCTGACTACTACTACTGTAGTCTTATGCGACCTGCAAAAACAAGACACTGAGGGTGCAGGCTAAGCACAAAGTGCTGCAAGTTCTGAAAAAGTCAGATGTTTACTATATGGAATTTACGCTAGAAAACTTAGCCCCAAGTGTGATGAGAGGCCCCAGACACCAAGGGTTTTAATCTATTGCTGCTGCGTCTGAAAAAGAAGGTCTGAGCTCATCAAGATCGAATACCATGCCCACTGTAATAAAAGTTTTATATATTGTCTATAAACATAGATGGCTCTACAAGTGCTTAGTCACCAAGGAGTCATCTTTTAGTCTTACCTATTTCATATGTTTACCCTTTTACCTTAATTTTTTGAAAGATACACTTCTATTATTTAATTGTTTTTGATGTTATTAATATCTTACTAACAATTTAATACTCATAATATCAATAAGAATAATCACAATGTCAATATTAGTAGTACTGGAAAGAAAAATGCACTTTCCCACCAATTCAAGGAATAGGAAATCAGGATCGGTCACTAGGGCCAACTGATAAACTCCTTGCTGCTGAGCACACAAGGAGCCATCTGTATGTAACAAAACTCACTAAAATCTAAAGGGGACAGTAAATAAGCCTGCTGACATTGGGTTAAAGAAAGAGCCGGCTGTCGCATCCGATTCTCACATATATCCTGGGATTCAGACTGCAAAACAGTCCTCCATCTCCATATTACTATAATCCTCTCCACACTTGATTATGGCTGTCATATATATATATATATATATATATATATATATATATATATATATATATATATATATATATATATATATATATATATATATATGAATCTAATTCTACCTCCCTTCTCACACCTTGACACAATCTGCCATTGGGATTCAGTGCTAGGCACCTTTTGATCCTCTCCAGTTGAGAGCCTATATATTGATTCAGGCCTACCATCCCTTTCTCGACATTGTGCCCTTTTGTCTCTAAGAAACTATGCTTCTTTTCACCAATTTTCTCTCTCCAAGCAATACGTCTCTCAATCCCATTTCCTCTCCACGTTTACCTACCCCTTTCTCTGTTCATACAGCTGCTCTGCTTTCCCATTCACCCATTCCTTGCCAAAGTCAAACATCCCCCCTTCTGTCCACCTCAGATACTGGTTTCACTGTTGTCTTTCCTTCTCACACAACTTCCCCCTTCCTCCTGAATCGAGCATCCTTACAACAAAACTA
The DNA here is from genome assembly GCF_019202785.1 of Penaeus chinensis. Lineage (NCBI taxonomy): Eukaryota > Metazoa > Arthropoda > Malacostraca > Decapoda > Penaeidae > Penaeus > Penaeus chinensis. The sequence continues at coordinate 29,698,807 of NC_061819.1, read as the reverse complement.
TATGCTATGCTCTTCGTTTTACAGTGCATGTATCTCTTCCTCACTCTTCACCATCTTCACTGACTCACAATTCAATATCACTCATACAGTCCATACACCCTATCAAGTCTATAGTCCATAAGATACAAGACCAGTTGCTTTATCTGTCTACACGAAAGAAATCAAGAAATAGCAGATGTCTTGGCACAATCTGCCACCTTATCCACAAACTACCAACCCCATTTTTCATACATTCCAGCCACCAACTACTACCCCCACTTCAAAACTTTCCTCTATAACCTATGGTAATCTTTCTGGTCAGGTCTGAATACCAATAACATACAAACCACAAGATCTTTCATCTCTCCTTGGTCAGCACCATACCACCAGAAAAGACACTGGGAAACTGCCTTAGTCCATTTACGAATAGATCACACCCACCTTACCAATTTATACCTCATGTCACCTTCCAACCCACCTTTATGCTGCTCTTCCACAACCCCAACCTGTCAGACATCCTAACAAAATCTCCACCATTTCAACTGACAACCTATTCTCCTTCCTCAGATGTATAAATACCTTCCATAAAGAACCCCTTTAAACCCCTTTCACCACACAATACTTTACCATTGTGCTATATGACCTTTGATGTTTAGCACATTTATTTGTTTAAAGCATTAACCATTACTGTGCCTCCCCATCATACTGTGAACATCACCAACCACTTAACCCCCCTGGTGGGCTATCCATCCACGCTGTGCTCAAACACTATCCCAGTTCACCGTGTCATGTGTTTTGCTCTTTACCAATAAAAAGTTAAGCTGTCACAAACTATCACTGTTTATCCAGTCCCACACAGAAGTTTTTCTCTACTTAAAAGAACCTCTTACACTTGCTGAAAACCTCAATTCACATAAACACAAAAATGACAGAAAAATTAAAAGTGTGACAGGGCCTTAAAATATGGTTGGATGTTTAAGGCATTTCCTCATACATGTAAATCTTATTTTTATTGTCTTTGTACAGAACTCTCAGGCGATGGAAGCAGGGTTCGTGAACTTTGCAGACCACTTGTAACACAGTTCCTCAACCAGCTGCATTTCATTTTCTTATCCCAGGGGGCAACCCTCTAGAGAATGCACTCCCACATAATGAACACCCATGTTTATTTGGTCTGTAAATTAATGTTTGTGTTGAGGCTAAATTTTCCTTGTGTTGACCACATTTGTTTGTTTAGGTTTTTGTAATAACAAGAAAAAATTATAACTGCTATATTTATATGGATGTTATACAATGAGTCAATTAATTAAAGTGCATTAATTACCAACTCATTATGTACCACCTTTTAATTTACATATCCAGTAATATAATATAACCCAGACCCATTCCAAAGTGGATCAAACACACCCACATATGGCATATAGAGACAAATGCATTTTTACAAAACTTAGCAGAATAATACAACACACTTCTAATTCCCTTGCTTTTGAAAAAAAATGTTAAGGATAAAATAGTAATGTTTGCATAAAATTCAATAACTGATATTAAGTTCAGGAAGAAAACCCATAACTAATGAAACTTTGATTGGGAAAACTTGAGTGTGTACAGTGCTGAGAATCAAAATGATTAGCACATTTTTAAAATAATTCAAAATTAGAAAGAATAGAAATGAAATTTTCATTCTGAGAAGGAATACCATAACCATACTAATACAAAGAATATTTGAAGTTGAGTAACCAAAAAAAAGCCTGGAAGGAAAAGCAAAATTAATCATGGCCATTCATAGCATAGCATGTCTACATGTTTACAAGAAAAGCAAATTTTTTCTTTCTTTTTGACTGGTTGTGAACTATGGCAACAACTCTTACCCCAACTTTACATAAACATATCTATGGCACCCCCAGTACCTTATTTTACACTGGTAGTTATGAGTCAATATTGAAACCTTGGTGGGGGGTAGAGGGTCCAGTGTTGTACATTGCATCCACTCATTCCTGTGTACCCTTGGCTCAGTCCAGCTTTGGTCTAACGTATGAACATATTTTGACCTTTACATCTTCCTTTTGAAAACCAAGCATATACATTCTAAAAGGCAATAATAAGTAAACAAATTGTATTATAAAATAAATAAATAAACACATAACATTTTCAAAAAAACATTTCCATTATTCTCCTGGGAAAAAAGTCACATTCTAGTTTTACAACTATAAATTTGATTTCAATTGATCTCAAAAATCTTTTAACAAGTTAATAATATCATCAAGTCTAGGCAAATAAAAATCAGGCAATAGCTTGTGTTTTTCTTCATCTGTGCTGCTTGCATATTCTTCCAAGTCTTCCATTGTTGTCACACCTGTGAGTACCAGCATTGTCTGTAAGTTGCTATTCTTGCCAAAAAGAATATCTGTGTTAGACCTGAAATGTTAGAGTGAAATGTATTACATTTATTATTAATGTTATCATTTTATTTTTATTCATACACAAACATAAATCACACAAACAAATAAACAAACAGACAGGCAGACAGACAGACAGACAGACAGACAGACAGACAGACAGACAGACAGACAGACAGACAGACACAGACACAGACACAGACACAGACACAGACACAGACACAGACACACACACACACACACACACACACACACACACACACACACACACACACACACACAACACACACGCACAACACATACACAACACATACACAACACACACACAACACACACACAAC
>NC_061819.1:29686091-29691091 GCF_019202785.1 Penaeus chinensis | reverse complement strand
CTCCTCTCCAGAGTACACCTAGCACAAAATGAAACAGGCTATCTTATTTCAAGTAAAATGTGGCATAACAGGACAAATATGAGGATTATTATAAAACAAAAATTACTGCTGATTGTTTCCCAAAATTCTGTGAACCACCATCTTCATTCCATCTACTTTCTATTTGCATTTGCTTTTATAAACAGAGAGATTTCAAAAATTAACTAGATAATGGCAAATATTTAACATTCTAGTTCATAATGAAATTCAGAAACCCAGTAGTGATAACAAAAATGAGAAGTTAGTTTGATTTTTCCAATGGATTACAAGATGGCAGTCACCCTAGTATAATGCTGAATAAGTGACAACTCTGACCCTGCCTTTTTGACCATGCCCTTTAATGTACAAGAATACTATAATACCTAAAGCTTAACTGCAAGTATATCTATATTACACTCTTGTCCCATCTTATAATTTCACCAATGAATTATAGTCCAGCAAACTTTAAAAAAGAATGGTAAAGAGATAACAAGGATAGGACATTTCTACAGGTAATGAATACATGCAATAGATTTCTTGGGAAAAGCCATATAAAGACCAGATTTCCTAAATTTAGCTTATGGAGAAACTAATGCAAAATCTCACATAAATAAAATGCTGATCAGGGATTGATGTCTCCTTATAAATAAATTGTAGTAAATATTATGTGTACAAGAAGGTATAATTACAGCTTTGGACAGAAATAAAGTATATGGAATCTTGTATCTCAGAGATGTTGACAAATTGATAATTTTAAGAAGTTACCCATTTCTTAAAATAAAACACAACTGAAAAATTTATTGATATGAATTACCTTAATAGATAATGACTTTTGTGTGCACAAATTAAAATCAAATATTGAACCAGTCCAAGCTCTTTCCAAACAAAGCATAATGGTGGAGGTTTGCTGGCCTTTGCTGGAGGTAATTTGGCCTTTTCTGGAGCCCCAAAGTCACCGTGGATTCCTTGATCTGTCTGTTAACTATTTTGTAACCTTAAAAACTTCCTTTTTCTGAATTTATAACAATAATGTAATGGAAGACAATTGTTTTAGAATTCACATTAGGTACATACATTACATACCAACTTTCTCTGGATTATGCCTCTAACAAAATCTGTCATGCATTTAAAGTAATTTTATAATGATGTACAACTGTTGAGTAGTTTCCAGTATGGACCTCTGCAACTGAAAACATCAAATCATATTTTTTTTATAAGACATTACCGGTACTCTAAAATCATCAGATCACTAATATCTACAATTTATACTAGACTTTTTATATAACTCTGTAATTGTTAAACTTACCATCACAGTCAGTTAAGACATTGTCAAAATTACTGAGAAATCCTTCAATGCAGTTTTCATTAAGGAGTTTGGGCATCTGTGCCATTGTGAAAGATGCAACCTGGGGGGAAGAAATGCATTGCTACAGTCAGCAATAAAGTATCAGAAATATGTCTACTGTGAAATGTATTGATTCCTGTCTTATAATTCCATGAACCTGGTATTTTATGAGGTCTACATTTATCAAAATGTGGGAATTCTACTTATAATCTGTACATCATCTACACAAAAACAAATTTGAAACTAACTCCACATAAGCCCTCTAGTCACAATATTTGTAGTAATTATATTAAAATGGTGTCAAGCAATCACCACAGAATCTGAACCTGCTGGCATTGTAGCAAAGACCTAGAAATACCCACCATGTGTGTATATATATTTTGATATGACAGACTGTAGACTAGCTACACTGCCAATTCATGGTCATACAAGCATAATCCTGCCAGAATACATATATATGGAAGATGTTTGGCTGCTTATCCACTGAAGACATGAAGGATACAGCCATCAGTTAATGCTATGCCATTGTAAGCACCAGCTGTCATAGAACAGCAGTTTAACTCCCTTCATGGATAATTGGGGTGATACTCTAAATCCATCAAAACAATAATCATTAGTATCAGCAGCAGGAAGTTTTTCAGAAGAAAAGAGAAGCAGCTACCCTACTAGAGGGTTTTCCCTTCCTGCTTCCCAAACAGATTACTAAATTCATAAGGCTTTACATATAAAACATATATTGTACTATATCCATATGCTATTACAGTAAGAAGACATGAAATTGATATAATTATGGCTTTAGGTACATGTTCAGAATACCTTCAGATGACCAACCACTCCAACAGTAGCATCGATAGATTCCTTCCACTCTCTAATACACATGTATATAGAAATCATGCCCCTGAAACTCCTGCATACCCTATGGGGATCTTCTGCCCCCAATCCCTGCCTTGGACAACAAAGAATCCACCATGTACGTAGGCCTACGGCAGGATAGAGGGTATGATGGACTCAGCATAAGGCACTCCTGCATATGGGTTGTATACTCTATCCTGCCATGAATAACTGGAGGATTTTTTGTCTTCCAGGGTGGCACCCCCCAACACACACCCTAGTGATTTTTAATATCAATAATAAGTTATTATATCTGACAACATATTGACTTCCTGTGTGTATATCATTATTATTACAGTGATACATTTCTTGTGGCCATATTATTAATATTTTATCCCATAATTTTGCTGGTACCCTTCATGCCCTCCAAGGCTATTGGGGCCAAAGTGTGGGGGTTTGAGGGGGGGTGGGGTTCCATGGCAAATGTCCTACACATAAAGGGTAATGGACTGTTAGAGAAATCCATTGATACCACTATCATCGTTTTTGGTAACACAAATAAATAGATAGATAGATAGATAGATAGATAGATAGATAGATAGATAGATAGATAGATAGATAGATAGATAGATAGATAGATAGATAGATAGATAGATAGATAGAGATGGGCAGATAGATCAACCGATACAGATGGGCAGATAGATCAACCGATCGACAGATAGATAGATTTCTATTTTTTTATTTGGTACATATTACTTCATATTCTAAATATAACATACACAAACTACCTTGTCGTAACTATTACCCTTCAACCCCCGAGTAAAATTTTCTGTTCTATTGAATTACCCGTCACTGTTAATCTTATTTAGAAGCGAATAGAATACCACAACTAAACAAGATAAGTGACGTATTCGATTAAGATTTTATTATAACTAATTCTCACATATTTCTTACACTATCATCACATAAGCCAGTAATAAATCCATCTATTTACCTCAATGTAATTCACAGAATATTCTGCGTTGGCGATGTTGACAGGTCGCCTTCAGCCGAGGTTGTTTACGTTTTTGAACTTGAATCCGGATATTGCATGTCATTCAAGAACGGTGCACGAACGATGCCTTAAAAGAATACTTGCATGTGTGTGCACTTTCTACGGTGTGTGTTTATATATATATATATATATATATATATATATATATATATATATATATATATATATATATGTGTGTGTGTGTGTGTGTGTGTGTGTGTGTGTGTGTGTGTGTGTGTGTGTGTGTGTATGTGCATTATTATATATCTCCTATTATATAGACACACACACACACACACACACACACACACACACACACACACACACACACACACACACACACACACACACACACACACACACACACACACACGCACAGACAGAAATACTGCAGAAAAACATTGGAAGAGGTAAAAACAAAATCGAACAAAAGACTGGAGTAAAAAAACTTCATTTGGAGGATGAGAGGCCTCCAAGCAAATCAAGTTTACTTTCGGAACCAAAATGTGGAGACAGACAAGCATTAGCTTTGCAGGCAAAAGGAATATCGAAAGATTATGTAGAACTATTTTATGCAAATATAGATGATTTATGTTCGAAGTTACAAGAACTAAATGCAATTATTGAAAGTAATAAACCAGATTTAATATGCATCACTGAATCCAAACAGGATCCCTCGGTAGACGATGTAACATTAGGACTCAGAGACTACAATTTTTGGAGAAAAGATCGGGCAAATGGAAATGGATGGGGGGGGGGGGGGGGGTAGCAATACTGACAAAGAAATTAATTATCTTAAAGTAGATAGAGATTCACCAAGATCCCATAGTATAACTAAAGGCAAATGAGGTAGAAACAAACGGAGTGAATATAATGATAACCTCTGTGTACAGCTACACAGAAAACTATCGTTAGGAGGGGTGTCGAAACATTCAATAACGACCAAAACCTTATGTTACGGAAGGGCTGGTATTTTGGGGGTCGAATTGGTCTCATTCTGATTCATAATGTATCCAATAGTTGTTCCGGAATCTTTATGAATTCTTTGTGACATGGTCTTATTCTCGGAAACGATGGAATATGCTTTGCAATATGCAGACAAGCCACAGGCTTTTTAGGATACAAAAATAATTTGCGACGAGGAAACTCATGTGTTATCATTTAACAGATTTGAACCAGAGAATGTGATAGAGAGCAGGAAGAGTGGCCGAATCACCGCAGGGTTTTGTAGTTGGATGCACGCAAATGGCGTCGGGGAAGTGACGGATGTCGGCCCTGGCTGACAGGGCCGACATCCGTCAGCAGATCTGTAGAAATCCTTGAGGAGGTTTTCCGTCCATCAGATAGGGCAATGGTGTTTCCTGAAAGGGATCATTTCTATCTTATCCAGGACAACAGCCCCATCCATATGGTTCGTGATCATCCCGACACGCCCTTCTTTTTATAGCCACCCAGAACTCCGGATTTCAACCCAACTGAAAAAGTGTGGGCAGCCATGTCAAAATACATGTATGAAGACCACACTCGTAATCGTGTCGCAGTCGTGAATAATGCCCTGCAAGCATATGAACGTCTATGCTGTGAGGAAGGTGCGCGTTGACAGCCGAGTTTAGTGGCGTCTGTGTATCGACGCTGGAACTGTTTCGACAGCAGGGGTAGGAACACAAAATATTAGACTTGAATATATTAAGGGTATCTTATTTTCTTGTTTTGACTTTAATGACACATGACAAAAGTCATTAGAAAATATAATAACAATAAACCGTAAGCGTA
>NC_061819.1:29666091-29676091 GCF_019202785.1 Penaeus chinensis | reverse complement strand
AGTTAAAGGAACATAAACATAGAGTGGAGACAGTACGAGAGGAGACAAAAAAAACAACAAAAAAAAAAACAAAGACAGACAGGGGAGTAAGAACCGGCAACCAAAATCCCCCCAAAATGCATCTAACAACCTCCTACCACGGTGCTGACCCCGGAGTGACTCGAACACCCAGCCTTCTGATCTGGAGTCAGACGCGCTACCATTGCGCCACGGGGCCTTATTTCGTATAGTGGGCAAGTGTGGTAATGAAATTCAATGAACGTTAGCTGGGTAGAAACGAAACATTGACCTTGCTCGAGCCGATATAATAGGCTGTTTTGCACGCCAATGTTATTAAAAGATACTGTTTGGGGAGTAGATTCACAGAAGGCACGGTATACGTCACTTCTGAACCACGTGCCATGTAACGGATGATTATCGCGCTTCAATAACACACTTGCTTGCCGGCAGTGTGATATGGCCTTTACGGTGTGTATCCAGTAACTGATAATGTAGAGAAATGAAGCCCCATCCCTGAGAAGTGTGGTTCATGTGCGAGAATAGATTCCCTTCGCCTGCAGCCCAGCATTGTTATTATATGAGTTTGGCTATACATATAATCTAAGTCCCCATGCAGCGTTTTGATATACACGGTGGGGTTTGAGTGGAGTGTTGATGGTCCGTAAGGAAGAGAGAGAGAGAGAGAGAGAGAGAGAGAGAGAGAGAGAGAGAGAGAGAGAGAGAGAGAGAGAGAGAGAGAGAGAGAGAGAGAGGGGGGGGAGAGAGAGAGAGAAAGAGAGAGAGAGAGAGAGAGAGAGAGAGAGAGAGAGAGAGAGAGAGAGAGAGAGAGAGAGAGAGAGGGGGGGGGGGGTGAGGGAGGAGGGTGGTAAGTGAATTAAAAATATTGATGGAAGATGATAAGAAAATAATCACATAAGTTTGAAACAGATGGAGAAAATCACAAATAAAAATCAGTAATTGCTTCTTTCAGCCTCTTGGCCACGAGGCTGACCCCGGAGTGACTCGAACACCCAACCTTCTGATCTGGAGTCAGACGCGCTGCCATTGCGCCACGGGGCCCATAATACTTCGGAGAATTGAACACTTCAAGTCCTAAATAAGAAGGAGTGAGCGAGAGGGAGGGAGAGAGAGAGAGAGAGAGAGAGAGAGAGAGAGAGAGAGAGAGAGAGAGAGAGAAGAGAGAGAGAGAGAGAGAGAGAGAGAGAGAGAGAGAGAGAGAGAGAGAGAGAGAGAGAGAGTGAGAGAGAGAGGGAGAGGGAGAGAGAGAGAGAGTGAGCAAGAGAGAGATAGAGAGAGAGAGAGAGAGAGAGAGAGAGAGAGAGAGAGAGAGAGAGAGAGAGAGAGAGAGAGAGAGAGAGAGAGAGAGGGAGAGAGAGAGAGAGTGAGCAAGAGAGAGAGAGAGAGAGAGAGAGAGAGAGAGAGAGAGAGAGAGAGAGAGAGAGAGAGAGAGAGAGAGAGAGAGAGAGAGAGTGAGAGAGAGAGAGAGAGAATAAGAGAGATATTCTCACCGAGGTAAGAGCTTAAGAAATAGCTCTCCTACTACTACCATAATCCAGTTATGCTTGTTGATACTCACGTTTGATTGCCCGGCTTGAGGGCATCAGTGGAATAGCCCCTTAGAAATGGTGTAGCGCGTGTGAAAAAGTGGAAAAGAACTCCAACTTTGACCCCTGCCATACTTTCAACTGTCCTAATGTTTGCCACGCTGCTTGCATATTATATGAAAAATAATTTAATCTGCAGTAATGTGGGAACTCTTAGAAACTTAGCCGGGATATCGGACTCGGTAGAATTAATTTCTAAAAACCCAATCCCCTTTCCCAGCGACACATACAACAGATGACGCCATTGGTATAAATCTAGTGAAGGAGGCTCTTCTCAGCAAGAGTAAAGAATAACTTATTAACAAAAAAAAAAAAAAAAAAAAAAAAAAAAAAAAAAAAAAAAAAACAGCTCACGAAAAAAGAATACAAATGCATTGTATCTCTTTGTTTGAACCTCAGGAGGTTCTCCGGATCTCTAGCAGACACCACAAACACCACTGTTCAGATCTTGGAATTTACTGACAGCCTCGCAGCAACAGTGAACAACATCCAAACTGCTCGTAGCGCTATCCCTGAGCGCATTGATGCGAAATGTTCCTCAGACAAAATCTGGTGGAAATCCTTGGTTGTGCACAAGCAAAACCAAAACTCTGAAGAGTATCACTGCCAAACGTGCTTCGGCAGTCAAAAATACACACAGCCCTCAGGTTCCAAACCAAGTAGTGGCTTACAAGATATTCATAAATTCCATCTTTGAAAACAAAACACTGCAAGGACTTCTAAATCTTTCTTCTGTAGTCAGGGCAGACTGTCAGACTGTCTAATAGAATGTTGTACACGTATTGCTGAAGAGAAATAGAGATTTTTCTTCTCATCATTACTTAGTGAAGAAACTAACTAGACAGCAGCTCTATTTAAGTCTTTTCAAGTAAGTTGGTACAGTCTGTGGCTCCTCCTACTCAGCTTCTCACTAGAGCGGGATTCTACAGATGATTACATGGCCCATACATATCAATACCCTCAAGATGCGGGTGTTGCCAATAAACCTTAACCTTTGTTAGGCTAATGTCCTCGGCATTCGCTTCAACATAGGAGAATTAAATATCATGCCACTTCAGAGTAAAGTCTCTGCATACAGTTAATTGGACCGCAGAGATCGTGTCAATAGACAAAAAGGTGAAGTAACAGTATGGTTGAAAAAGGATCTCCACATCTAAACTTTCTTTCCAGTGCTTCTTGGCATCCTTTAGATATATATATATATATTTTTTTTTTTAACGAGCTTGAAGAAGACTTGAAAAAATCTTTAGTGGGCCAAAATTCGACTGGTCAACTAATCTGTGATACAAACTGCCGAGTGGCAATATTGAATCCAAGAAATGATGGAATCTCACCAAAAACATGCAAACCCCGAAAGTCCAATTCTAATGCAACAAACCAAAAAGAAGCTGGCTTGCTTTAACCTCCAAGTATAAAATGTTCAGTGTATTCTGGTTAAAACTTAATAGGAATAAAGCCACTGGTCCAGAGGGAGATAGCCCTCACCTCCTAACATGTGCCAGTAACAAGTCTTTCTTCATACAAGAACGCCCTTTAGAAGAACCAGATTCCACCAACATACTTGGAGTTATTTTCAACTTTAAATTCAACTTTGGCAAACGTATCGAAGGCCTGGCTCGCAATGCCACATAGAAGCTGGGCGTACTAAGAAGGATTCTTCATCTTCATCTACAGCTTTAGAGTCACAAGTACGCTCAGCACTGGAATACTCCTCCCTAGAGAGAGAGAGAGAGAGAGAGAGAGAGAGAGAGAGAGAGAGAGAGAGAGAGAGAGAGAGAGAGAGAGAGAGAGAGAGAGAGAGAGAGAGAGAGAGAGAGAGAGAGAGAGAGAGAGAGAGAGAGAGAAATAAGATACGATGATGAGCGAGAGAGAGAAAAAGAGAGAGAGAGAGAGAGAGAGAAAGAAAGAAAGGAGTATATCTATTTATATATATCCACATCTATCTATCTATATCTATCTATATCTATATCTATCTATATCTATCTATCTATACCTATCTATCTATCTCTATCTATCTATCTATCTATCTCTATATTTATCTATCTATATCTATATCTATCTATCTATCTATCTATCTATCTATCTATATATAAATATATATTTATACACACACATCCTTGTATATCTCCTCGAGGCTGACCCCGGAGTGACTCAAACACCCAGCCTTCTGATCTGGAGTCAGACGCGCTGCCATTGCGCCACGGGACCCATTTTTTTCGGAGATTTAATCACATTAAGTCACAAGAGAGAGAGAGGGAGAGAGAGAGAGAGAGAGAGAGAGAGAGAGAGAGAGAGAGAGAGAGAGAGAGAGAGAGAGAGAGAGAGAGAGAGAGAGAGAGAGAGAGAGAGAGAGACCCTGTTTCCGTGTATGACCTTTAGACTTGTAGAGAGTTAATCTGTCTGGTTTGAATGCCTGTTTTGTTACCAATTGTTTGCAGAAGCATTTACCAGTGTGGATAGTCGCCCTTTGTAAATGAGTATACATGGATCAATTTGACATTTTGAACTTTTAACCAATTTTTTTTTAATGGAGGTTATGTGGTCATGTTTATTTATTTTGTCTATTGCCACTCTTGCGGCAAAGTTTTGTAGTTTTTTGTGTTTTTTGTATTTGAGTTTTGTTGGAACAATAGTTTATAATGCTGAGTGCAAGGGTTCTACAACAACAATCCTCGTCTTAGATTTTTCCACGGAAATCCTCGGTTAAATATGATAACTTTTAAATTCTATGATTGTGTTTATGGAGATTTTGGCTGTTTTGTCGACTGCCTATAAAAATGCATTGAATTTTATCAGGATTTAGTTTGAGGCCGTTGTTGTCAAAATACATATTTGCTTCTGTAACAGTCTATTGGGTATTTTTTATCAATTCATGTATATTGTTTATAGGGGCAGCGCGAAGAAACTGAATCTTCGGCAGAGTGAGCAAAGAGACAGTTGTTTGCAATGGTTGATAAGTCGCTAATGAATAAAGTGAACAAGATCGGGTCTAATATGGAGCCGAAAGAGAGTTGACATAATATTACAAATTTTGACCGACTGCGTTCTTGCGGATAGATAACTTCTGAACCAATAGTTGTCAATCACACGATTTTCACTTTGTTAAGCAGGATTTCATGGCTGCTTTTGATAGATCTCGCAATGTGAGTAGATTTATTTGATTCTTGTCTGTTATCATAAATTTGGTTTGTGATTTTTGATAAGGCTGTTTCAGTGGATAGCTCACTTCTAAACCCATGCTGCGGCTCGGAAATAAGATGATTGGATTCTAAGAATGTTGATAGTTGATTTGCAACCATTTTTTCCAGCACTTTAGATATCACCGGGAGTAGAGTAATGGGACGATAATTGTTTATTTTTTCTTCACCTTGGGGGGAGGGGGGCTAACGTTTTAACTGTTTTCCGTTTCTTTGGCGTCGTGTTACAGTCATTGAACGTATTTGAAAAAAACAAATGTATATATATATTTTTTTTTTTTCTTTTTTTTTTTTTTTTTTTTTGCTGCCTGTATTAATGTTTTAATATTTATCTGTTTTATTTATACTCTGAATGAAGGGCGATTTGTGAGTGTTATTTCGGTCATGTATAGCCCATTTATCCAATTTATCTAACAATTTTGGTCTTGAGAGGGGCAGTCGCATCTATACTACTTTTAGGACGTTCAAGAGAATGTCTACTTGTCTGTTAACGTCATCTGTTGTAAGAATCTCTGCGAGGGGCAACTGGCTGGCACTGATATTTTGACAATGTGATTGGGGGTCGTAATTTGTCAGGTCACGGGAAGTTTTTATGACAAGTCGCTTGGTCCTCTTTATACCTACTGTCATAGTTAATAGTTCGTGTTTTGCAATTTGACAAGGGATAACATCAGTATATGTAAGGAGATCAGATCTCTTTGATATAATGACGTCTAGCACGGATGAGGCGATTTCTGTGATCCTGGTAGGTTTATTTATAAGCTGTTTTGATTTGTTTTTCTTAATGATCCCGGCTAACTTTGCATTTGATTTGTTCAGGTCATCAATTAAGTTATCCAGTATAAAAAAAAGGTTTTCTTTTTAATGACATTTCCCTAAAAACATCGAGGCAGTCAAATTATTCAACTATAACATGAGGGTATCCATAGATTGTACCAAGAATGAAGGAAGGATACATACTACTTTGTACAGTTATCCAAATGTCATCTACAGATGTATTATTTACAGGAGATTTCATTTGATTTAAGGGTTTCCCTTACGTATGTGCATACTTCTCCACCTCGCCCTGCATTACACCTATAAACACTGAAATTTTGAATGCAAATGGAATTACTTGACATTTCTTCATGGAGCCATGTTTCACCAATGAGATATTGCGCATTGATATGTTCTATTTTGATTGTATAGCTTGATGTGACCTTTGGTCTTGCTGAATGTGTGACGGCGCCAAACAAGCTGGTCGTTTTTGTACTTGTTTTTGTTCCAAAATTCTTTTACATTTTCTAGTAAAAAAAATCTGAATTTGTGAAGAGTTTTGGGTTTATAATTTTGCTTGTGATTGTTACTGCAAAACTAGAATAAAATTGATGTATCATGTGAATCTGCTGTGATTAATGATTCCTCTTCACATTCCTGCTTCTGAGTAGACATCACATCTTGGCCAGTCAATTTGTTGATGGTAGACTGCTGGCCACAGAACATTTCAATCAGCAAGTCTATTTTGTTTTCAATGATCAGAGATGGGTCGCTGTGTGTATGGGTGCCTTGATGACTTGGTTTGTTTTTTTTTGGTGGTAACCAATCTGTAGTTGGAATGTTTGTTGTTGTCGTTGCACACACTAATTTGTTATTGTTCAAATACTGATCAGTCACTGTATGCATGATGACCATTATCATCCTTTTAATGTCACTGTCGTGTTCCTTGGTTTTCCGATAAGTCTAGAATGATGTTATGAGCCTGATTCATTTTTGTTTTGTTTTTATGTGATCGAACAAGACCATCCTTGTCCATGCTTTCTTTGTTGCGATAAAGCAAAGTATGGTGTTCAGCACTATTGTTATGCTGCCTAATTGATTTGTTATAACCACTGGTATTACTGCTGTCTGCACTGTCGTCACTGTTATCACTGGATGCAGTTTTCATTGCTATGTTTGGAAGGGATGTCAGGGTTGCTAAATAGCCTTGGGCGGAGGGGCAGCCTTAACCCCGGCTGTCGAGGGGGTGCCCATCATCATGGGCGGGGGGGGGGGGGGGGGGGGGGGGGGGTTGACTCGCGCTGCCATGGGGCCCATTTTCTTGGACGGACGCCCCGTTACCTTGGGGAGGAGGCACGGTACCCTGGGCCAAGGGTCCCCGTTCACTCTGGAGAAAAGAGCTCGCACTAGCTGCCCAAGGAAGCACCGGGGAAGACACTCAGGTTGTACTCTGACTGTACGGGACGATGAGACGGCATGGTTTACTGGATTGTTTGGCTGCAGCGGAGAGGAGACGTCCGATCAGAGAGAGAGAGAGAGAGAGAGAGAAAGTACACATACATACATCCATATATATGAATATATATGTATATATAAATATACATATACATACATATATATATGTATATATATATATATGTATATACATATCATACAGTGATTCCGAGTTATAAATGAAAGTCAACTGTTATTTGTATATACGCAAACGCACCCCCCCCCCCCCAACATTAACAACTCCCAAGCTCACACGCCATCACGTCCGGCGAAGGAGGCAGCTTGGCTGCCGTCGGAGAATTCCCGTGTCTTAGGAATTTCCTGGAGGAAGAGAAGGCGGCGGCTCCATCTGCGCTGGACAGTCTTGTGGCAGCCAGACTGACAAAAAAAATTATGAAGCTGAATGCTGTCTGTTTATAAGTGTCTCTGTCAATCTATCTTTATTTGTTTTTGCTTCATTTTCTTTCTGTATGGTTGTCAGTTTAACTCTCTCTCTTCGCAGAAAACGGTACTACAAGTGAAGTGCAATCGGTGATTTTTGCAATTATAACCATGTAAGGGTATCGTCGACCACATGCATTTTGACTCCATGGTGTTAGTGATTGTTCAGAAAACCCTTTTGACACGTGGACTTTATTGACTAAGGTAATTTTGAAGTCATAATAGCTGTTACAATTTCAGAGAACGAGTTTTTATATATACGGAGTGTCTGTTCTATGGAAATTGAGGTGAGTAGAACTAAAAGAACAATGTAAGCTAGAAGTGATGAAACACATAACACCAATTTTGGTTTACGGCGTCCCTATTCATATCGATGACTCATTGTATTGATTTTGGCACTTCATATATTTGTCTTGTGTATATAATATATCTGTTCCGGCGTCTGGTGCAAATATGGTATCATATGAATCATATAGGTAAATTTAGATATTTAGAATAGAATACTTTCATCAGAGAGCACTGTCACGGGGGTTTCAGGTAAATGTAGAAGAGGGTTAAGCCAACTCAAGAAGGAAGTAAGATAGCTGGAAATTGGTACTTAGTTTGATGGTAAGCAAAAAAAAAAAAAAAAAAAAAAAAAAATACTTATGTGATATTGGTCTCTCGGGCAGCTGACATCAACCAACAGGTTTGGAAACAGGTTACCACTATTACGCGAAGGATAAGAATGCGAAGCTAGAACCATGATTTCGGCGTTGGTTGTAGTTAGTATTGATGATTATTTGTTGATCCTGATATAACAATTTATGCAGAATTGTAGTACAAGTATTAGATTTGCAAAATTTAACTGAAGTCTTAACACATCTCCACGGACACACCATGAATACATTTTGACACAACCGTACGAACACAATCATAGGTAGCTATGGACACATGCGTATGGATCCGCCTGTACGTATCTAACTACACACACTCGTTTACATGTCCGTACAGGCACCCCTGTATATATGTATGGACACACCCATTCGTTCATGCGGATATACCTACACAGACGCACCAAACTGTAAGTACAAACGCATCTGTAAGGCCATGCCGGTACATTCGACACATCCATAAATGTGCACACACCTGAACGGATACTCTTGTACGTGCATTCTGATACATCCATATTGACACACCTATATGCACTTACGGACACATCTGTACGGACGCATTCATATGTGATATCGATATATACATATATCGAGGTAGAAGAAAAAATTGAGAAAAGAAGATTGGGGAGTGAGTAACATGTTGACAGACAAACTGAGAGAGAAAAAGAAAGAGGCCACACCAATCTCGCGCCCAGACAGAACTATGACCCGACATCGCCAAAATTACTTGGCGCTCTCCAAAACCGGCAAAGCATTTCTATTACTGTGGCTCCATAAACGACAACTTGGTCGTTAGTGGAAAACCTATTTATGAAAGATGCCATAATATCCTCATTGTGTGATGATAAAACTTATTAAACTCTAAGTTATTACCCAAACAATGCCGGATATGACTGAGTACTTTATATTCTTTCAACACGGTCATTGTTGCACTACAGATTCCTCGCGGGAGGGTGAGAAAAGAAGTGTGTTCTGGACAATCACACGGCTCTTGGATATTCTGCTTGTCTTCTATATCTGATAACCAGAGACTGGGAGAGGGAGGGGGTTAAGGGAGATAGTAACTTAGCACCTGCATCATTATAATTCAATGCTATTATCGTTCCCTACATGATATCAGGGAGAGTATTTAAGTTGCTATTAACGATAAATGCCTCGTCGTCCACGTCTAGTTGATGTTAGGCTTCGGATGCTCTGGCGAATCGGCTTCGGCCAGAATGTTCTCTATTCATCGGATTATGTTCGATTTCGGGCTCGGTATGACTGTACCCTGACTGACAAAGTTGTAACATACACAGTTTACACATATCACAAGTTAATAGCTAAAAGAGCAAGCTACGATGCTGACCCCGGAGTGACTCGAACACTCAGCCTTCTGATCTGGAGTCAGACGCGCTACCATTGCGCCACGGGGCCATATAACGAAGGGCTAAGGTAGGTTTTATCTCTCTCTCGAGAGAGGAGAGACCGACAGATAGACAGGCAGAACAGACAAACATACAAAGGGAAAGAAGCAAATCCTAACACGGCTTACTGTCTTGTTTAGTTTTGTATACATGATTTAAATAAATATTTTATTCCAGCATGTTTATATGTCTATCTATTTTGTATGCACGTCTCTCTCTCTCTCTCTCTCTCTCTCTCTCTCTCTCTCTCTCTCTCTCTCTCTCTCTCTCTCTCTCTCTCTCTCTCTCTCTCTCTCTCACTCACTCTCTCTCTCTCCCACACACACACACAAACACATACTCATATTGATCCCCTTTACACACATACATGCGACTTCCTAAGACCTTTCAGTGTGTTCCAAAGTAGTACGTCAGATCCGCTCAAGGAATTCTTGGGTTTGAAAATGAAT
>NC_061819.1:29623591-29626091 GCF_019202785.1 Penaeus chinensis | reverse complement strand
GCCGACTCTTGTTACGCTAGATTTTGCTGCCACCACCCGGTTGATTCGTCCAGGAACGTAAATTGAAATGCTTAGAAAGTGAGAGGCGTCTAGAAGAGGGTAAGCGAAACTGCAGAGTAAATATGCAAGTGTATAGAAGTCACCATACCAAGGTTCAAAGGTTAACACTACGGTTGGCGTTTTTGGGCCAAGGTGGAGTACGTGTTGACCTGAAGTCGACACAAAGTATAGATTTATGGATTTTGAATTTGTATGCCCACATAAGAATCTAGCAAAATTATCACAGGCAAGTAACTCTAAAAGAATCCTTCATCATTGGGCACTTTCCCCTCTTAGATTAATTTTTAGTTGTGGATTCTAATTGCAATTTATTATAATCAAGATTTATTAGTCTTAATTTGAACTTGATGATCTTTTGATTGTGATAAACACTTTTAAAAGCTGAGGGAATACATAATAGGATCCAAATGTGTAAAATTAATCTTACATTTATTTATTGAAACAAAAAATAAAACAGGAATAGCAATAAAAGTAACTTGAAGTTAAGAGAATCACAAAATCACAATAAAACGAACTCGAAAACGAAATTTTAAAAATAAGGTCACTCAAAATCCTCTAAAGTCAAATGCACTGAGGAAATCTAAAACATAAAAAAGAAAAGAAAAAAAAAATCCGCAAAAGGAGCACATCGCCTCATTAGAAAATAAGAAAAGAAACAAAGGCTCCGTCTCACCGCCTAACAGCTCGTATCCTCACGACCACAACAAGAAAATCAAAGAAGAACCCGCTCTCCACTCCAAATGCCGGGCCACACAGCTGAGAGCTCTCCCCTTTGACCTGGCCGTTCAGGATATATTAAACCCAGTTTCTTCCATTTGTCTTTGAGGCGGAATAATTTAGTCAGGGTTCACTACACTATCATTATTATTATCATTGTTATTGTTATAATTATTATTATTGCTGTTTTTATCATTATTATTGTTATTATCAATTCCACTTTTATTACTATTGTCATCATCATTATCATCGATATTATCATAATTATTACCATTATATTATCATCATTATTATCATTATGATTAATATCATTAGCATTATAATTGTTATTGTTATTATTATTATTATTATTATTATTATTATCATTATCATTACCATCATTGCAATTATTAGCATCATCAATATCATTATTAGCATTATCATCACTATTGTTATCATTATTATTACCATCATTAACTTATATTTTTCTTTTTATTGTTATTGTTAAAATGACCTTCATTATCACAATCAATATCATCATTAGTATCATTTTTATATTATCATTAGTATTATGATTATGATTAGTATTGTAATTGTTACTATTATCATTATCATTATCATCATTATTATCATTATAATTACATTTTTATCATAATTATTATCATTGCTGTTATTAATGCTTCTATCGTTATTATTAATATCATTATCATTATTGCAATTATTTTCAGCTGTTATTATATTTGTTATCCTTATCATCCCTTATATTGTTATGATAATAATTAGCATTATTACTAATATCATCATCATTATCATATATTTTCTTGATGTTAATATTGTTGTTATTATTTTCCTTACTGTTACTCTTATTATTCTAAATCGTATACGAAGGATTTCTATCATTATCTTTTGTGGTTTTATCATAATCATCACTATTTGACTGTAGTTATCATTATTATCCGTATCATTATCACTACCAACGTTCTTATCTTAGACACTGTTATCATCATTATCATCATTGTTGTTACTATTACTGTCATTATCAATGCCTCTGATATTATTATCGTTATTATTATCATCAGTATTATTATCATATTTATTATCAGCATTAATAATTTTATTATCAATATTACTATCTTTTTCAACTTTATTATAATCATTATCGTTATCAGTACCATTATATATTTCCTTTCGTCCTTAACGTATCATTAATATAACAACAAAAACAATGGTAATAATAACCATTATTTTCGTTGTTGCTTTTATAGTTATTACTATAATTATTATTACTAATATTATTATCATCATCAAAGTTTTTACCATCATCGTTATCATCTTTATCTTTATTATCATTACTATTAATATTAGCAATGTTCTTTTTCTTATTTTCATGCTTAATTAAGTGCTATATGGCCTTAGATGTCCAGCACATTTATTTGTCCTAACCACTAACCATTAGCATTACCATGATCATTATTAATGTTATCCATATAATCATTATGATTATCATTATGAACGTTATCTTTTTACTTATTATTATTGCTGTTATTAACATTACTAAAATTATTATTATTGTTATCATTATCATTATTATTATCTCTTTATCATTATCATTATTATTATCATCATTATTACTTATTACTTTTATCATCATTATTATCATTATTGTTATCAGCATTATTATTATTATTATCATCATTATCATTATTTCAATCATCATTAATATAATTATTATTTTTGATCATCC
>NC_061819.1:29596091-29598591 GCF_019202785.1 Penaeus chinensis | reverse complement strand
TACATACATACATATATACATATATATGTATGTATATATACACATGCATACATGTGTATATATGTATATATATATATATATATATATATATATATATATATATATGAGTGATATATATATATGAGTGTGTATGTGTGTGCAGACACACACAAAAAAGAAAATGGGGGGAAAAAAAGGTACGTTTTTCCCGCTTATGAGCCGTGTTGTATGGTGAGCAATTACATACCTGAATAGTTTCACGATTTTCTTAATAGTTTGTTGAGCGGCATGAATTGTAACGATGTGAAAGTGATTCAGTCATTTGCAAGTTCAAAGTGGGATGATAGGCTATGAAGGGACATAAGCTTGGCAGAAGGGACGCGGGCGGTGTTTTCCCTCCTCCCATCGTGTGATAAAACAATTTTGTCCGCCGATACAAATCTGAGAAAATAAAGACAACATGATAATTTCGCCTGAAGAAAGGAAGAAAGAAGCCAGCACGGTAAGGGAAACCTCCAGTCCATGAAATTGGTTTTCTTAAACGCGAATGTCTTTTGGCGCTTCCTACTTTGCGATTAAGAGAATTAGACAACTTCTTTACAACTACGCGGTATTCTGAATTGAAAATGCAAATGCTACGAAAATAAAAAAAGGGGGAGTTCTGTAATGTTTTTTTCGAGAGAGCGAAACGAGGACACTCACTTTTTTCCATAAAGAAGTGCTAATGCCGTTTCTGATGAAAAGGTCTTTCTGCTCGGCGCATTTATTCATGTTGAGGAAGCAGTTCCTTCGGGGCTGCAGGCAGACTCCTGTTCGAGTTTTGTGGAAACACAATCGCTGCAGGAGAGGTACTTTGGGGATAAATGTATTGATCTTCATCCAATACGTAACGGGGGCGTTATTCATCCCCCTCCCCCTCCCCCCTCTTTCTCTCTCTCATCTTTCTAGCGATTATTCACCATTTAATCCTTTTTTTCTGATGATCTTACTCCAGCCATTTTTTCCACCTCCTCCTTGCTCCTCAGCATTTGATCTGCCATTATCCTTATTTCCACCATTTACATTACCTTTACTTACAGTCTGCGGTGTGAGCGGATCCTCGGTCACACAAAACAGACGAGCAGTGAATTGCGTGTTGAGGGACAACGAACCACGAGGATGTAGGAGCGGCGAGAGTCCTCCATCCTCCATCCTTGAGGAGGTCGGGGCTGATGTTTGGGACCGGGCTGGGGGCTAGTCCTCTCTCGGCTCTCAGTTTTGTTGCGTTCTTAAGACTTAAATTGAATGACGGTGAAGTGTTTACCTGCTCGGCTTACTCCAATGAAAGAGCACTTTGTTTTTTTACTTCTATGTTCTCGTTGTTTTATCGTTCTTTTCTGTCTGTTTTGCTGAATATCCCTTGCTAACATCCACTTATTCGCATCTCTTGGGAAGGGGGGTTGGGGGTCTTAACTTTTCTCTTTCATGTGTGCTGTGTGGTGCAGCGGGTAATTTAGAAGCAAAATGAAGCACACAGCCTGTCACACCAAGGATAACCATTGTAACAAATGGAATACAACTAAATCATTAATTCTCGATCGTCATCAGCCGTTTGTCTACTTGTCATATGCATGATGTACCTAGTATCTATTATTTCTTTCTTCTCTCGTTAATGAAAAGTGACCAGCGGCCACCGTAGCGAATGCTCAGTTTCTCATTTATTAGAGTCATGTAATAGAGAAGAGAAGAAATGGACTGGAATTGCCACCGCGCTGAATTGTGGATGGCACCCATTTTTGTCAGAATACGAGGTTGACCAAACGCATCAGCAAACTGACCGCGGTGCATTCTTAATTCCCTGAAATAGCCTCTCTATGGAAGTGGCAGCCAATTGCACTCGCTTTAATCGTTATCTTTCTTATTTTGCATTTTGCCCAACGCTTTCTACTATTTCTTCTGTCTAGACCCATCAGTGCTTTTTTATTTTCGTTGTAGAGTCTGGGACTTCCTTTTCCATGTGTAGAGCGTTTTGCCTTTCTAGACCAAGATATTTTATTATTGTTGTTATTGATTTGGTTCTGTTTTGATTCTGCTGTAACTCTTCTTCCTCTGTACTTCGTCGTCGTTTTCCTCATTTCTTCCGCATACTCATCATCATCATTTATCCTAGCATTTTCATCACCATCTACATTATCTTCTAAATCTCCTACTCCGTCATTAATTGTTTTATCGAACAGTCAACTAAGTTTTCATTCCCTCTGGTGTCTTATTTACAACTTTTGCAGTATACAAAAAGCTATCACTAGATAATAAGAAAATTATACAGTATTAAGAAACTTCTTACATAGTCATTTAAAACTTACCTTCAAGTTGGCCGAAGATAAGTAAAAAAAAAATATATATATTCTATTTTTGCTTTCATCGTTAACGCATAGAAAAGAAAAACGCAACACACACACACAAACGCACACACACACACACACACACACACACACACACACACACACACACACACACACACACACACACACACACACACACA
>NC_061819.1:29551091-29556091 GCF_019202785.1 Penaeus chinensis | reverse complement strand
CTCATTATTTTTTGTAGAAGCCGTGACCTCATACGGAGAGGTCGTGTGGTGCCCGTGCTCTGGTGCCCTCGTCCCTTATATACGAATATCTGGTGTCATATATGAGGAAGTTGTACAAGGAGTTCATGAATTCTTGGTGCTCATATAAGCCACAAGTCAGTTACATGAGAGTAGTACTGTAAAGAGATTTGAAATAATTCCTCTACATAGTGCGAAGTACTGTCGAGGTAACTGTTAGAGCTGAGTGCCCCGTTGTCCCGAGCGCTATATATCACCTGTCACAAGGCGGGCGAGCCGGGCGGGCCGGGCGGGCCAGGCGCGGGCCAGTCACCCCGACGGTGGGGGGAACCGCAATGTAAACACTGAGGGGGAGGGAGAGGTAGATAACTGTCTCTCCCCTCCCGCGGCTGAAAAGCGCTTAAGTCTGTAGTTCAGTGGATAGTCCCACTGAAGGTGATCCTGACGCCCAAGTGATCGACGCTGACGGCTTCAGATTAGTGAAGTCAAAAACTAAGAAAAACGAAAGCTCGACAATGCCGGTAAGACACCACAGGCACTAAAGAAGAATTAAGTTCGCCTCGCCTTCCCAGAAGGTACCACGAAATCCAAAAAAATGAAATGGCTACAGAACCTCGGCAACGAGGTCTAGGGGTACCCCCTAGACCTTGTGCGAGGGGACACTCTCCCCTCGCTGTATGTGCATGTCGCTCGCTCTCAGCGAAACTATATTGACGACCTTATTGAAGGATCAATTGGAGGTATTACCTCCAAACTTTGTGATGAGCCCAAGAAACAAGAAAAATATGACGAATATCTTGTGACCCACTACAACAAGGATTTTGATCTTGAACATGCATATGCAATAGACAGAGTTCATAAGGTCATAAGAGTGCACAAGGATAGGAAACCACTCAACCATATTCGTATAATATGGAAATGAGAGCAACCAACTCCCAGTACATACCACTTCTTTGGGAAATGTGAGGTCGTGGAGGGCATCCCCTGTGATCTGCTATAACTACATGGGAAGTACTGCAAGGGCAAGGCGTGCTGCGCAGCATGTGGTTAACAACATACAGCCAGGGAGTGTCCTCGCAGTGCTGCAGGAGAAGAGAGTACTGCAGTTGCACCAGCCTTTGTCCCATCATGCTTCAGGTGTGGGATGACAGGTGTGACTGCCTGGCACTGGGGGGTGCACAGGCCTCCCTGCCCTGCCCCCCCCCCACCCCCTGTGGTCCCAGCACCGACCGCGAGTGACCAGCGAGTGCCCAGCCCTCCCAACCCATCCGCGGCCAGGGCGCCGGGGAAGCGCCAGACCGTGCCTTGTGCGACGTCACCAGCCGCAGATATTTCCCGTGGCTGCCGGTGAGTGGGGGTGCAGAGGTCACCGAATTTCGCGATATGGTTGCGTAACTGGAAGAGAAGGTGAACAAGGTGATGCTAATGCTCACAGAGGGTGTCTCGGGCCTCAAAGCTGCCATACTCTCTGAATTAAAGACCACGCTCCCCCTCCCTCCCCGTGAGCCAGCCGAGGCAGCCCATGTGACAGAAGTGACGACACCCCAGCTGTCCAAGGCGATATAAATGTGCTTGAACTTTTAAAGGAAATGAAATGAAAGCTCTGAAAGAACAAAACAATAACTTATTTCATGAAATAACGACTCTGAGACAGGACATGGAAAAAATTAAAAGTGACTATCATTGCCGTGATACTAGTGTTACCATTACTGCTAAAAAAACGAACGAGGAGAATCGATGTCAGACCGCCAGTGCTGATAATCAGAGTGGGCGTGTCAGCGCTGACAGCTGCCACGAACAATATCAGGATCTCTGTGACATCAAGTCCAGTATGGTAGATGGTTATGTTGCATCTACTATCTAGGCTAGTGTCTTATCTCTTTGTGGAGTGACTGTGTGGGTGTGAGTGCCCACAGGTAGGGCTGGGTGATGAAGGCTGAAGTTGGAGGTCTATGGGAGGCCGGTAGGCTCCCCAGTCGGCTAAGGACTGGGTAGTCCTTGGTTGCTGCTGCTGTGGTCTTGCTCTGCTGGAGGATCGGGGATTGCTGATCTCGCTTGCAGCCCCTGCGGCTTAAGTACACGAGCGCTGTGTAAGCGGGCAGGGAACGAGGGGAGCCCGCTGTCCAATGACCCAACCTGGGTAAGTATGCTGAGCTTCAGGTTGCGGGGTCATGCTGCTACACCAGTGATGCAACCAGCCCCCCCAGGTGCATCTGGCACAGCAACTGAAGGGACTGTGCTGAGAAGTGGAAGAAAGCTAAGACCAAATGTTTGAAATGGTTAAAAGTACTTTTAAGTTTAATACTACCATCTGTAATGAAATCCATAATCATAAAGCTATATGTTTCTTATGTGAAACTATAATTCGTAATATTGGAGGCTATAATAGCATGAGGTACAGTTTGCCTAATAGAGCACTACTGACATATGGATAAACGCACAATCAAATTTATATCATGGAATATGCGTAGTATAAAGCCTAGGCTGAATGACTTAGAGTTTTATATCTGTAAATATAATACTGATGATATTTGCGTGCAAGAACCTTTTGCTGCTGCTGCTAAGATGAAAATCGCACCTGCAATTCAGGGATATTATTCATATGTGAATACAGCCATGACTGGATTATTGACGTATGTGAAGGTAACACTGCCACACAAATTAGGTAAAAAATCCGAGAACCCTGATGTTCAATTTCATAATTTAAAAATTTAGACTGCCATTGGGCATTTTTCACAGTATTATGTATATGCCAGATACTCTAAATTTCTGGCTAGTTCTCTCCCCAAATAGGAGACTTCAATGCAAGGCATCCACACTTTGGAGACAACCAATGTAATAGTAATGGGGAAGAATTAAAAACATTTTATCAGTAGTAGATCACTGACAGTATATGACACAGAAGCAGAGACTCAATGGGAGGTGGCAGGTTAGAGTATGTATTTGGCAAAAATTTAGTTCATGGTAATGTCTATATTTCACTGGTGCGAGATTAGTTAGTGACCACTTTGCAATACGAACAGACTATGCTGTAGACAACAACTCAGCCCCTAAATCACCTAGGCTCAGAATAATAATTCCACCAGGCCTGGAACATCACTTCAAGGTACGGGCCTATGACTAGTATAACACCTATGAAGTAACAACTGTTTAAAAATTTTCTCAGGATCTAATCAAAGTTGTCACTGACTACTATAACACATAGGTCTGTTCACGAAAACTCTCAAAGAAAAAGAGGCCCCAGGCCGAGGTGGATCAATGACCCAATTCTGGCCAAGGAATATAAGCGGGTTCAGGAGCTTGCTAATTGTTATAAAGATAATAAGCTGACAGATAATCTTATGCAGTTTCTGAAAGACAACAAGGAATTCAGAGGATGAAAAACTCGTAGTAAACACTGGGAACAATTCTTGTAAAGTATCAGTAGTCAAACTTCTATAGCTGACGTATGGAGAAAAATTAATAGGCTGACAGGTAAAGCTCTCACAACACCGCAGTTCCACAGTCCACAAGAACAGGCTAATATGCTGCTAGAGCAGTGGGCTGAAAATTCCCAGTTATACTCACTTCCACAAGGGACAAAAAATCAGCTCAGTCGAAAATAGTTAGAAATTTTAATATACCAATAGCCTGTGCTGCTTTTGACCCCTCCGACTTTGTCGAAATAACCGAGTGGGAACTGAGCAATCCCCTTCTGAAAGGTAAGGCAAACCGCCCCTGGCGAGGACGGCATTACTTACAGCGTCCTTCGCCACATTGCTCAAGTGCCAGGCAACCCAATTTTACAGCTGTATAGACTCAGCCTATTACAAGGAATCCTCCCAAGCTCCTGGACTAAAAGCTTAATCATTCCTATACCCAAACTCAATACTGACAAATACAGACCCATTTCCATGACCTGTCTGTGCAAAGGACTTGAGAGAATAATTCTGAACAGGGTCATGTATCGCATAAATACTGAGTTATCCCCCAGACTGTATGGATTTCTCCCAGGGCGTAGCAGTCAGCACTGTTTTGCAGAGTACTTAACAAACTCAAACCCAGGCATGCAAACCCTATTTCTTGATCTTAAATCTGCCTTTGATATTGCAAACAGGGAAATTATCCTTGAGCAACTAGCTTGCTTTGATATCCAGGGAAAGCTGTTAACATGGATTCAAATGTATCTGTCGAATCGATCGGCTCAGGTTCTCTTCAGGGGCATTAAGAGTACTCATACAAAAGTATTTGGACTCGGCACACCTCAGCGAGGCGTACTTAGTCCCATGCTATTTAATATCCTAATGCATAGATTACTGGGCGATATACCACTTGCAGGCAATGACTCTATTATTTGCTATGCCGATGACAACTGTATTAAATCCCCATCTGAGGAGAGAATGCAAGAAATTCTAGAAATACTTTCTGTAAGGGCTACTGAGTGTGGTTTGATAATCTCAACTGAAAAAAAAACAAGGCACTTAACCCAAAGACAATCCATCAGAGTTCATCAGAAACCTGAGGAAAAGGCTGTGAGAGCCGCTGAAGCCACTTAGGACACTTTTCGGCAAAGACCATGGTATTAATGTCAATATTGCGAGACTTTTACTTGTCATACATACATTGCACCTAGTATTGTTCAAGGAATCAGAGTTGACTAGTTTAAAAAGTGTACAAAATGAAGCCATGAGGATTATTCTTGGTGCCCCTAGAACAACAAGGATTGTGAATGTAAGAACAGTACTTAATTTGCCTTCTGTTTATAAAAGAATATTGTACATAAATACCAAATTTAGTGTCAAATCAATTAGAGAACCCCTCACTGTACAGAGTTCCAAAGACAACTAAAACACAGATTAGAAGAGCTAACTTTGAATGACAACACCGATTCATACTCAAATCCATGGGTACAAGTAACGTGTAAACACTTAGCTCAGCTGAACATACCCATAACTAAGACCCTACATGGACGTTCTTTACCACCATGAAAATGCGGACCTAAG
>NC_061819.1:29511091-29516091 GCF_019202785.1 Penaeus chinensis | reverse complement strand
AGTTTTTTGTGGATTTAGTTTAAGTCCATTAGTGTCAAAATATAGTTTTGTTTGTGTTAGAGTATCTTGCGCGTTTCTTATTAATGTATTTAAGTTGTTTACTGAATCACTATGAAGAAACTGTGAATCATCGGCGTACTGCACTAGAAGGCAGTTATTTGCTATTGTTGATAAATCATTTATGAAAATTGTAAATAGGATCGGACCTAAAATAGATCCTTGCGGAACACCAAAAGGTACTTCTTGTTTTGATGACATACTATTATTGATTCTTACCGATTGGGTCCTTGTATATAAATAACTTGTAAACCAAAAGGTATCAATTTTATGATTTACTAATTTGTTAAGGAGAATTTCATGGTTAACACTATCAAAAGCCTTAGAAAGGTCGCATAATGTGAGTAAATTTACCTGATTTTTGTCAATGTTATTATAAATCTCATCAGTGATTTGCAGTAAAGCTGTTTCAGTTGATAACCTATTTCTAAAACCATGTTGTGTTTTAGATAATAAGTTCTTGGCCTCCAGGAAATTCGTCAGTTGATTTGCTACAATTTTTTCAAGAATTTTGGATAATATAGGGAGTATAGTAATAGGGCGATAATTATTGACATCGTCTATATCCCCCGACTTGAAAATTGGTGTTACTATACCATGTTTCCAAAGCGATGGAAAGACACCAGTGACCAGAGAGGTGTTAATAATAACCGTCAAATAATGTAGAGTTGCGGGTAGACTATCTCTGATAAAGCGCAAAGCAATACCGTCTGCTCCTACAGCATTTGTTTCGCTAAGGTGTTTTATTACTAAGATGATTGTTTCTACGTCCACTGGTTGTGGTCTGAAAAAATTAGTTGTAATCCTTTTCCGATCTGTATTTTGTTGTAATGTAGAAGCAATTGTTTTCTCGTAAGTTAGTTTACCAATTTTTGAAAAAAAGTCATTAAAATGGTCTGTTCTTTGTATGGGACTTGTGCAATCACTAGTGAGGTGATTGTTGTGAGGCACTAGTGTTCTAACAATTTTCCATGTTTTATCAGAGTTGTTCTTATATTCTGTGAATTTATTTCTGAAGTAATTTCTTTTTGCACATTTAATTAGCACTTTTACATTTTTCTTTTTTGCTTTGTAATCTATCTGAAAGGCAGCCTCATTTCTGTTACTTTTAAGAGTTTGGTGGGCATTATTTCTATCACTAATGGCTCTCTTGATGTCGTCGTTTATCCATGGAGCAGGGGGACGTCTGACGGTTCGTGTTACGTAGGGAGCCAGCGAATCAATGCTGTTTTTAATAACTTCTGTTAAGATAGTTACTTGATTGTTTACATTATCTGTCAGTGAAATATTTGATAGTGTCATTTCTTTAGACAAGATAAGCTCGCAGAAAGACTGAGGGTCGTAGTGTTTAAAATCGCGAAAAGTTTTTATTACTGGTGGTCTCTTTGTTTTCTTTATATTTAACGTCATCGTGATGAGTTCATGGTCAGCAACATGGCACGGAATGACATCGAAGTGGAGGATGAGGTCTGATCTGTTAGTTATTATTAAATCTAATAGAGAAGAGGTGTTTACTGTAATTCGTGTAGGTTTGTCTATTATTTGTTCTAATTTATTTTTCTTTATCATCTTAGCTAACTTTGCATTAGATTTTGTTAAATCATCATTTAGGTCACCTAAGATGAAAAGCGGTTTCTTTTTTAAAGACATTTCTCTGAAAACCTTTTCAATGTATTCAAAAGATTCCGAGGTAGCATGGGGGTGCCTATAGACAGCGCCAACAATAAAGGAAGGAAGCATGTTGCTCTGTACGGTAACCCAGACATCTTCTACGGCAGTATTGTTAACTGCTGTAGTAGATATCCTGTTTGACTTCAGGGTATCCCGTACATATATACATACTCCTCCTCCTCGCCCTGCATCACATCTAAAAACTTTAAAATTTAGAATATTGACGAAATTACTGACCATTTCCTGGTGGAGCCATGTTTCACTTATGCATAATATGTCTATGATTCTCTCCTCAACTAGCATTTTAATTTCTTCAAAATGTCCGAGGAGAGACTGAGCATTGATATGTTCTATTTTTATGGCATTATGCGATCTAGTCACTGGTAACGCTGACGGCGTTGCCTTGTCAAACATTCTGATCGCGCTTGTACTTGTTTCTGTTTAAGAATACTTTAACGTTGTCGGGAAAAGTATCAGAGTCTATAAACAACTCGCGCTTTATGTCCTTTCCCCTTACTGACACCGTGAAACTGGTGTAGTAGTCATGTGTCATCACTGTCTTATGGGCTTTTACACTTGAGATGTTTTTAAACTTTTCTGATAAGTGTTGTTCAATGTCCTCTTCGTTTGTGTCTGGGTGACAACTGGTGATGTAAAGGTAGACTGTGTCCGGACGATCTGCTCCCTTTAGCGGTTTTGAGAGAGAGAGAGAGAGAGAGAGAGAGAGGCAGAGAGAGAGAGCAGAGAGAGAGAAAGAGAGAGAGAGAAAGAGAGAGAGAGAGAGAGAGAGAGAGAGAGAGAGAGAGAGAGAGAGAGAGAGAGAGAGAGAGAGAGAGAGAGAGAGAGAGAGAGAGAGAGAGAGAAAGAGACAGACAGACAGAAAGATAAGTAGAGAGAGAGAAAGTGAGATAAAAAAAAAACATGCACATACATTCAACCAGCGTTATAATACAAAACTATATATAATATGATTTGCCACTTTTCTGGAATCCCGTCAGTGCCTGATGCTTGCAGTTACACTTCTGGGGAATCGAAACCTTAAACGATCTCTGAAATGGGATTGGTCGAATGGAAGCTCTCTTTCCTTTTCTTTCTTTATACTGCAATTGTATTTATATGACTGTTATCATTATGAGACCCGAAGGTATAGCATAATCATTGTTAACCTTCTTGTTTTTTTATATAAATGATATAAGTACTAACATAAAAAAATACGATAAAACTAGCGATGGCGATAACTATATCATTGCCAATATTGTGATGATAATGAGAGCAATAATCATGTTAGCATTGATAATAAAAATGCACTAACGTTAATATAGATAATGATAATGATGATAATCATAATCATAACAATACCAGTAATGATAAGCCATAGTTTCACCACCTCTTTTAGCAGTTCAGTAGAGATACCGCATATGCCCGCAGCTTCCCCACCCTTCAACTTAAAGATCACCTTCCTAACCTCGGCCAGAAAGGAGGTTCTTCACCGATGGGTGGAGCCGGCAGAGCGATTGCGACATCTCTTGCGTCCAAACTGACTGCATGATACAACTGTTCAAAATACTCAGCCCACCATTCACGAACTGCAACATAATCTGAGATACAGATTAATCTCCTTGGTCACAGTTCTCATATCACTATATCCAGTCCAGCGAGGATCTAATACCAGGAGCCAGAAATCCTCAATCTCTAGGATCTAGCAGAGTTGTGGAGAAGGAGGCTATTCTCGCTCCTGGGATAAGCTTCCGGGCCATGGGGACCAACAAACATCACGTAACCAAATCAAACACAACCAGATGTTGCATGGGAATCCCTAGTGCAGTGCAAAAGTCCTGCCGGGAGCAACTGTCTGTCACTGATGTGAGTTTGGTGTAGAATACCTCTTTCACATCGAGTTTGCAAACATTAGTAGGATAGTACACGGCAATAAGAGACACAAAGCCAAAAGCATGTTTCAGCCTCAATGCCATAATATCCTCATCCAATGGAGTAACTTGCACTACCAAAGGTTGGAGTCGGCTGGAGTTGACTATGGCTACCCCCTGAAGATGGTGACCATCACTCCAAACCGACCAGTAGTAGGTGTACCCACCCATACTATTCGTACTGCTGCCAGGTTTTCTTCTCTCCTAGAGGACAGCCACCTCAACTCCCAACCTCTTCAGTTCCCTCAATAGCATATTCCCTCATGCTGCTGTAAAGACCGATCTTCCAGGCTTCTCTACCCAGACAGGTAGAAGCTTGAGGGGGACGAGCTCTGGGGCCCTTGGGCTTTTTCCCACAGCATAAGAGCTGCCTGGACACAGGTGGGATGAGTAACCTTACTCCCATCCTGCGCCCCAACAGTTGCCCTCCCAACGGGACCCACAACCCACTTCACTTGATGGGTGAGAGTGTCAGTACTCCCAGCATTACCATTTATAGGATTCAATGCCTTTGGATTTGTATCTGAGAGAGGACTGGGAAGGTCCACCACCCCTGACCCGCCCATTAACACCTGAGGGCTAAGGGCAGGAGTTGGTACAAAGCCTGGGTATGTCCACACGTAGGTGGGCAATGACTTCGTACCTCTTGGGCAGGGTTTCTTAAACTGGGGTCCACGGAGCCTTAGGGAATCCTCGGATGGTTTCAGAGGGTCTGTGAGGATCAGATAAAAATTAACATTACTATTAGTGTTTTTTTTTTTTTTTTTTTTATAGATTGTCTACTTTAAAGTTTAATAATAATTTGTGTATCTTATATATATATGAGACCAATCAATTTTGTACATAACTTGCATGCAAAGTTGTTTAGGTCCAGAGCTTTCATCCAATTCTGATCTATAAAGGTTTAGACCCATTGCTCTAGAGCCTTCGAGATCGCCTACGGTTTTGCCTGACACCGCAAGGTACCCAGTTTCCATGTATGGCCACGAGGAGGCACTGCAGTCTCGATAATGAAGAGGCTGTTAGCTGGTAGGAAAGGGTTATGCAGAGCTGCTCCCTTTTTCGCACTAGGATAGCCAGCGGTGGCAACTGCAAGCGAGAAGGCATGAAAGGCACCACACCATCTCTTTGCAGCGAACCTGAACATGAAGCACCCGTAATGATAACAATGATAATGATAATTATAAAAAGAATAAAAATATGAATAACATCAAAAATGATATCAATGATAACAGTAATAATGATAGTGATGATAGCGATCGCAATGATAGTATAGATAATAATATTGATAATAATAATAATAATAATATTGATAATAATAATAATAATATTGATAATAATGAT
>NC_061819.1:29501091-29503591 GCF_019202785.1 Penaeus chinensis | reverse complement strand
TATATATAAAACACCCACAAAAACCCCACACACAACAACACACACACTAAAACAAAAACACACACACACACACACACAACACAAACACATACACAAAACAAAAAACAAACACATAAAACATACACACACACACAACACACACACACAACACCACACACCAAACACACACCCACAATAAAATATAAAAATATATATACAAAAAAAAAATAAAAAATTAAAAAATAAAAATAAAATGCACACAAAATATAAAAGGGGGGGTGCATATAATAAAAAAATAAATATATATAAATATAAAAAAAAAAAAAAAAAAAATAAAAAATAAAATTTTAAAATATAAATATAAAAAACAAAATATATATATATAAAAAAATATAATAAATATTAAATATATAAATTAATATATAAAAATATAAATAAAATATTATGTTTTTTTTTTACACAACATAACTTTCAAACAAACCATAATATAAATAATATAAAAATATAATATATATAAAAAAATATGGTGTGTTTGTGTGTGTGTGTGTTGATGTGTGGTGGGTGGAAAATTTTTATAATAAATATTTATATTATTTTAAATTTTTATATTTTATAAATATATTATTATAATACATAATATTTTAAAATTTAAAATAATTAATTTTATAAATTAATAATAAAATATTAATTTTTAAAAATTATTCTGTTATTAAGTTATCATTAAACAAATTATTTTTATTGTTTTCATTAATTATCATTATTTTTTTTTTTTTTTATTTTTTTTATTTTTTTATTTTTTTTTTTTTTATTTTTCCAAATCATTATTAAATTTTTAAAAATTATATTATAAATATATTAAATTTTTAAATTTTAAATTTTAATTATTAAATTTAAAATAAATAATAAATTATTATTAAATTATTATTTTTAAATTTAAAAAATTTTTTATTTATTAAATTTTTATTACATTAATCAATCCTTAAATTTTTTTTAAATTAAAAATATAAATATAATAATATGTTTGGGTTTTGTTTATAATATTATAGTTAATATATATAATATTATTATTTTTAAACATTATCATTATTTTTATTTAAATTTTTATTATTATTAAAAATTTTTATTATTATATTAAAAAACCCTTTTCATTATTAACATTATCTTTTATTTTTTAAATTATTGTTATCATTTCAATTTTTAATTAATTTTTATTTTATATTTTATTTTAATATTATTATTATTAAAAATTATTATTATTATGTATTAATACAATTTTAAAATTTTAATTATTATTATAATTTTATTATTATTATTAAATAAAATAATTATTTTAATTATTATAATTATATACATTATATATTATTATTATTAAAATAAAATTTAATATTATTATAAAATTATATTTATATTATATTAATTTTAATATTAAATATATATTCCCAAATTTATTTTTTTAATTATAATTTTATTTTAATTATTTTTAAATTATTATAATTTTTAAATTAATTTTATAAAAATAAATATAAATAATAATAAAAATAAAATAAATAATAAATTTATTTTTTTAAATTTTTAAATTATTTATTATTTTTAAATAATTATTATTTATTTTTTTTAATTTAAAATTTTTTAAAAATTATTATTAATTATTTTAGTTTTATTTTGTTTTATTTTTATTAAAAATTATTTTTTATCATTTTATTATTATTGTTGAAAGTGTCCCCTGAGTTACTTAGTAGGTACGGAAATATAACGAGACCGCCTTAAAATGATGACTTGCTTCTGTCTCATGTCAAGAAATACTTTACATTATTCTTTTTATTTTAAGCATACATTATTTTCTCATATACTGTTTTATTTATTTTGCTATATGTTTTGCAAGTTGTTTTCAATGCCATTTTTTACTGCGTTTACTTTTTAGTACTCTCTTAATTTCTAAAAGGTTAACGGGCGTAGTGCAGTTCTAAAGTCCACACAGAAGCGTCTATGGACCGTGCCCCCCATCAAGTTGGCTGTACGATGCTGGACATACCCACCCGTTGAAACTCCCCACCGCCACCCCACGAGGCAGGCCCCTGGATGTATCATGAAAATAATCAAAAGCAAAGTATTTTTTCCGTAAATTTTTTGGTGGTGTTGGCGCAAGAACGAAATGAACATCATAATATCATCTTCATTGTGGCACGAGTGAACTATATATATATATATATATATAATATATATATAAAAAATAGATATTTAATAAATAGTTGAACAAATATACAAGCACGTATGTAATTAAAAAATGGAAATCAAATTAAAATTAATGAAAAAGGGGAAATTTAAAGGATGGTAAAAAAGTTAGAGCAAACCAGTAAAGTAAGATCGTTTCCCGTTTTTAAAAAGTAAACTATTATATTAAATAACGGCCGGCAACCGACCAGACACGACGCTCCTTAAATTTTATTATTATTAAATTTTTTTTTTTTTTTTTTTATTATTACAATTATTATTAAAAATTATCATTATCATTATTTTTTAT
>NC_061819.1:29478591-29486091 GCF_019202785.1 Penaeus chinensis | reverse complement strand
CACACACACACACACACACACACACACCACACACACACACACACACACACACACACGTGAGTGGGCAGTTTCCTAGAGCGAACTAATAGCTACCGTGGTGCGGGAACGGCGCTAAGACACAGTGGGGTTTAGGCCTTTTCCCTGAACAATTAAGCACAGATCCGGGGTACTGTGAGAAATGATGCGGGCAGTGACCAAAGATCCTACATGGCTTCGAGATGTACCATGAGCAGAATATTGTTACTTGAGTCTTTGTGTCAGTAAAATAAACATATAGTGAAACTATGTTATGTTTATATATTTTTTATCAAAGTAAGACGAATAAAATACTTAAGATAAAAACAAATACAAAAAATATAATCTCGCTGCTGGGATTAAAACCGAAGCCTGAACGGATTCTGTATAGAATAAGAACAAATACACACACACAAGAAAAAAAGAAATTGAGGCAAGCAACGGGAAGTTTGCTTAGTATACGCCTTGATCAAAGTGAATCCGCAGGATTTGACAAAGAGAGAGATTTTTGTGGCAGTCCCGTATATAAAATGACGTGCGAGTGTTGATATTTCGTTCATACAGGCCTTAATCTACAAATTGAATATTTATATGTGTGTGTGTTAGTCTGTATGTGTGTGTTTGTGAGTGGTAGATTAGATAGACACCCAGCACCATTTAACGGCTCTACCCTCTTACCCAAATGCAAATTCAATCCCCCCCCCCCCCCCAGCCTGTGTGCACCACCATGTACCATGACACAACCCCTCGCCCTCCCCGTGTAGCGAATGGCTTCAGCTGTGTTATAGATAAAACGTGGTAGCGTATGTGGCATGAGCGACAAGGCATCGCGGATCAGCCCCAATACAGCGAGCAATACGGTCGTTCGTCAGAATTACCTTGTTTGCTTAGACATACAGCATCTTGGGTTTTAATTATTATTTATTATTTATCCTGAAGGATGGAATTAAGGAAACGAATAATCGTAGGTATTGGATCCCGATTATAATATAAATACAAAACATTAACAAGAAATATAAAACACGAACAAGAAATATAAAACACGAACAAGAAATATAAAACACGAACAAGAAATATAAAACACGAACAAGAAATATAAAACAAGAACAAGAAATATAAAACACGAACAAGAAATAATAAACATCACATTAAAAGTAACAACAGGAACAAACAAACATAGCAGCAGCTTTCACTATACGGCACAGTCACTGGGGTTCACAGATAAACGTTCTAAAACTCCACAGGTGAGCACAGTAGGCTCACGAAGCGGCACTATACATAACCTGGCAGTGGTGGCGATGTGGTGTGTTGGTGGAGATAGCGCCGCCTGAGCAAAAAAATACACGCCAGGACGAAAGCTGCGTGGAGCAGAACATGGAAGAGCTCCAGTCGTCGCTACCTGTTGTCTGCTCTCCTGCTCTCCGTCATGCAGCTAGGTACAAGAACCGGATTCTGAATTTAGGGCGAGTGATGGTATTTAGTTTCTTAGGACAGTGAGAAAGTAATGTGTTGTTAATTAACTGTATGCCCATGCAAGTCTTAATAATTGGTTGTTTCATGGTTAACTTGTCCCGTTTCCTATATAATGGTCCTCCAGAAAAAAGCCCCCCTCCGCTGCTGTGTCTCTGCCCCCTCTGTCAGCAATGGAGGTCGCGCACTCGGCGTACCCGTGGGAAGCGTGTCTGCGGCCCGGGACCGCGTTTTACTGAACTATATTACCGTGGATGTCTCACTTATTGGTTGTTTCATAATGAATTTATCGCGTCTCCCAATTGCGAGATACAATAAACGGTCCTCCCGTAAAAATGTTCAGAGAAGTAATATAAGCATTTACACGTCCTCGGGGCATAGTGGGCTCTCTCTCTCTCTCTCCCTCCTCCTCCTCTCTCTCTCTCTCTCTCTCTCTCTCTCTCTCTCTCTCTCTCTCTCTCTCTCTCTCTCTCTCTCTCTCTTTCTCTCTCTCTTTCTCTCTCTCTCTCTCTCTCTCTCTCTCTCTCTCTCTCTCTCTCTCTCTCTCACTCCTCTCTCTCTCTCTCTCTCTCTCTCTCTCTCTCTCTCTCTCTCTCTCTCTCTCTCTCTCTCTCTCTCTCTCTCTCTCTCTCTCTCTCTCTCTCTCTCTCTCTCTCTCTCTCTCTTCTACAGATGTTTCTTGGAGGGAGAAACTAGCATGAGCATGTATGTTTATATTCTATTACACAATGACCTTAAAGGAAATATTGATCACATTAACTATAAAAAGAATATTACGTTTATTATGAAATGGTAATCACCGTTTGTCAGATTTGGTGTATTATTCTCTCTTTTCCTGAATCATATTCGCAGTTACTATAAATCATTAACTTAATCTGATTCATGTGTAATTACACCTGGTTTTGCGCGCGCACGTGTTTGTGTGAAGGGGAAAACACAAAGATCACACCTAATTTCCACCATTTATTGATAAATTTCTTAGCGAAAAAAATATTTTTCACACGCTCGTGGGGTATAATGCTACTGTCTCGGTCTCCTCTTACTGCCATATACTTATTCAATTTTGACAAATTATTTTCTAAATACTGATAATAGATATAATGACGTGAAATGTTATCAAAACTCTTGTAATGAAATTTTAAAATGCCCCATTGCGAGAAAGTATTCCGTAGAAAGTCTTTCACTGACAGCCATCGTAAAAGGCTCCTGCCCCGGTCTCCTCTCGTCAGGTTTGGTGTATATTCTCAATGTTTGATTCTGAATCATATGCGCAATCATTGTAAATGATTAACTTATTCTGAATGATAGGTGTAGTTACACTTTTTTGTGTGTGTCTGGGCATGTGTAAAGCGAAAAAAAAAAAAAAAAAAAAAATTTTTACTTCTTATTGATAACAAATTTCTCAGCCATGGACATGTTCATATTCTGAATTGCATTAACCTTAAAAAAAGAGTAAGCTTATTGTGAAATGGTAATTAACGGTGTTTCAGAAATTATTATTTCAGAAAGTATTACAAGCTGTGATACACATGTGTGATTACACCTATTGTTTGTGTGTGTGTGTGTGTGTGTGTGTGTGTGTGTGTGTGTGTGTGTGTGTGTGTGTGTGTGTGTGTGTGTGTGTGTGTGTGTGTGTGTGTGTGTGTGTGTGTGTGTGTGTGTGTGTGTGTGTGTGTGTGTGTGTGTGTGCGCGCGCGCACAGATATATGTGTTTGTGTGTAAAGGGGAAAAAAACAAAGAATTCTCATCCTTTAATGATACCAATTTTTTAAGCCAAAGACATGTGTAGATATTCTAATACACATCAACCTCTAAAAAATGTTCACTGTGAAAGCAACTTAATGGTATTTCAGAAATTGGCCTAACTATCAGAATATAAAAATCTACATGTTCCAATTCATATGGGTAATTACACTTACTGTGTGTGCTCACTGACATATACGTCACCCCAAAAGATCTGACCGGGGAGAGACCGTGAATACTCGACCATCCTTTCCATCACTCCTGGGATCGTCCTTATCAATCAATCCTAATTTGCGGTAATGACGGTGGTGGCACACTCTCGTCTCGAGATGTAAGCAAACAAGAGAAGGAAACTCATTAACCCTCATCGGGATTTAAAAGGTTCGCATTACGCAAATATAAGACAGAAACATGTGCATTTGGCAAAGCCCAGTCATTTACCCAATGTCTATAGCCGCCCCTCCCGAAAATGTCTATATTACCTGCCTACAAGTAATGTATACAGGAAGAGAGGGAGCTAAGCAACGCTGTCTCAGCCGTTGGACCTGCTTTGTTGGTTACGGTAATTTCTTTTATCATGTGGGAAACAAGTAGATAAGTCTTTGGTCTGAGAATGTTGCACATCTTTCCGCTGTATGTGCGACCGTTAATGGCTTTTGGCATCCCTCACAACGTGCTTCACTCTTGTGAGGAGCACATACATAACACATACATTCCTGCACAAAGAGAGGCAAATAATTTTGCATTGTTATTAAATCAAACTTGCAACTCGACCTCTTTAATATTTTCTGTTAATTTTAATCCTCATTCCTAACATAAAAAAAAAAAATGAGTAATTGTTAGCACATTTTTTCCCCCTTTTAGCAACTGACTCTTTATCAAAACAAAGGAATTCTATGTTATGAAAAAGGAGTTCTGTAAGAAAATCGAGTTTAGGGTAAAATAATAACTCGTTTGCCAGTCTTGCCGTAGAACTCTATATTTTAAAAGTATTGAACAAAGACCTAAAACGCCTAAAACGGAATATCGAACCAAATGAAAATTTACCCTAAGGGACCAGAACTGGACAACATGCTCGGTGTTATAGGTCTTACCAGGCAGCATGCATATTTCCAAACTGATAATGCATCAGTTATCAGTAACTATATTTGATTTTTCTTAAAATATTCTCACGGTCTACTCTCCCTGCAAAATATAAAAAAATAAGGTGCTTACCTTTCCTTGCCGTGCGTCTGCATTAGACATTCCCGGTTTTTGCATAGCAGTAAAAGGTATATTGAGAGCCGCAGACAGTCGAGGAGGCAAGTTATAGAGGAAGGGTTAAAAATCACAGACCTGAAGGGAAAAAAACGAGAACCGAAGCAATATTTTCTTTAACTATGTTCTAAGTGGCAAGTAAAAAACACCCGTTGGTTGAAGATATTCGCATTGCGTCATAAGGATGAGAAAAAAGCGCCCTTTTACTTAACTAAGAGAATGACAAAATGTCCTTTTATTCAGTGTGTTTGTGTGTATGTACGAGTATGAGTGTGTGCGTGTGTGTGTGTGTGTGTGTGTGTGTGTGTGTGTGTGTGTGTGTGTGTGTGTGTGTGTGTGTGTGTGTGTGTGTGTGTGTGTGTGTGTGTGTGTGTGTGTGTGTGTGTGTGTGTGTGTGAGTGAGTGTGTGTGCGAGTGTGTGTGTGAGAGTGAGTGTGAGTGTGAATGTGTGTGTGTGTGTGTGTGTGTGTGTGTGTGTGTGTGTGTGTGTGTGTGTGTGTGTGTGTCCATCTGGGCGCAACAGCGGAAAGCTTGCTTAGCCCCAAACTCTCCACCAGAATTGTGTGTGCAAAACCATAGAGACGTTGAGTGTCTGCTACTGATTCAGTGGTTATTCGTCTATCCTTTTCTGTCACGTCGCGAACAGCATCAATGCTTTCCTCACAAACTGACGTTGATAGCCTGCCACTGCGGGGCTCATCTTCAATTTCGTTTCTTCCACTTCTGAACCGACCTATCCATTTATAGATTGTTGATTTCTTTGGGACATTGTCACCACAAACATGTTCCAGAGCGTCAATGATTTGCCTATTCTCCCA
Organism: Penaeus chinensis; assembly: GCF_019202785.1. NCBI lineage: Eukaryota > Metazoa > Arthropoda > Malacostraca > Decapoda > Penaeidae > Penaeus > Penaeus chinensis. Next base: position 29,480,788 of record NC_061819.1, on the reverse strand, counting down.
ACCGAGTTTCACCATAAATTTAATGTTTGTCCTGGTCTCGATTTTGATGGATTTCATGTTGATTGAGTAGTGCCTGAGGTCGAATTGGCGGCGATGCATTATTACCTTGCATTTAAAGGTTCATTTTTAACGCGTTATAACACGTTGGTACAAAAATGTTCAGGTGCACAAAAATCAAAATCCTTCCATATGATTTTTAGTTATGGACTTTTTCCACGAACTCTTTGAAGCTCCCTCGTGCAGAAAGTTAAAGTTCAGGTATAGGATATATGAACGATCATCCTTTTCGCCGTCAAACTACGGGTTGATGTGCTTGTTATTTACTACATTAACGGTCGCACACAAGTAGCTAGCTATACCTCCCCGGACCGAGCTTCCAGTTAATGGAGCAAAAACGAGTCATTAATAAAAAGGTGTATGCATAACAGGGCAGGCTAACATAATTGACCATATCAAGGGAATATTTCTCTCTGAGAATTGACCTTCAACACCTGAACTCACCAGCTAACAAATCAACATCTTGGCGTAGATAAATTTCCATGTAATCTCCCGGTATCTGTCATCCCGCTTCATCCCATGCCCGCCTAGCCTATTCTTCTTTGCTTTTTGTCCGACCTGTGAGCGAGCTGTAAAAACGGTCTGGAGAGGGAGGGGATGTTTCCCGAAGCCTGTCCATCCCATCGACATATTCATAAGGGAAGACGTGCTTAACTGTAAGCAACAAATCTTGGGCTTTATGTGATAAAAGCTGGATAAGGTGTTTGGTATAAGCCAGTGATTAACCACTGTTTCACATGTATTTTGATTTTACTGTCCTGCTTCATTTCTTTTAGAACGAGTCCTAAGTCATAGATGTGATTGTGTGCTATACAAGAAAACTGTTTGTAATGTTTAATCATGTGTAGGTTACACCGAACGCAGTATGCTCCTAGATTATTATTATATTGTTTATTATGATCGTGTTGTCTTTGTTTATTCTTCTCGAAAGGAAACTGTTTTACAGAGCTGGCAGGCAGTAGCTCTCTTGAAAGACATCTCATGATGATGCTCGGTAAATATTATCCCAACTAACACTCAAAGATTCAACAAAGTTCGTTGCCGCGTCATTACCTCTATACACGCGGCTGTCAACTAGTTCCCCTGAACGGTTTATTATTAAATAACAATAGGAGACTGCTTTCTGTTTTGTCGTTGTCCAGCCGTGCACAATCGAAGTCTCCATATGAGCTCAAATTTATAAAAACATAGATGCGAAGGGCTATACGATTTTGCCTAATTTTTAAATACCATTTAACTCCCGGGTGATGGTTATTTGATTGTCTGGTGGTTTGAACACCTGCCCATGTGATTTTCAGCGATCGCCTGTATTGGAAATGCCGTGGGACAAGTGAGATAAAAATGCTTACATGTACTAGTCCGTCTTTGCGAGAATGTGTTAAAGTGATTTTTTTTTTTTTTTTTTTCATGAGTGCGCAATGTTCGTTGTTGGAAAACAAAAGATGGACCGCGTCTCTGCATTTCTTATCGGATTTTTCTTTGCGCACTTGTGAAATATAATTCTTATCGTTTGCCACACCTATTTGCAGGTATAGGGGTTGAAATAAATATGTCTTTCACGTTTTGCACTATGATTCTAAGTTGTTGTTTTTTTGTTCTTGTTTATCATGCACAATCTATATACTTTGTATATATGCCAGATATTGAATGACACACTCTACATTAGATTTTGGGTGGAATATGTGCTTCACATCGCGCATGCCACTCAGTTAAGGTACGTACTATAGCTTGTGGCATGAGAAGACAAGCCACGTATATTCGATGATCAATAATTTCCTGAGATCAAACCTACTTCCCTTTTCTGTGGTCAGTTCATCAACCTACCACCGCCTCCTCACCTCACCGAATGATTATATTTTCACAATCAGCATCACTTCCAAGAATATGATTTCATATATCGAATTTCACTGCTGTTAAACTTCAAGCTCGTGTGCGCTTTTAGGGCTTGCTCTGGCCCAGCTGACTTATGTCTGATCTGCACTAATATATCTTTGAAAGAACTAAAATATTGCAGGAGGTGAGCATGGAGGGTTGCCTGAGCAGGTTCGGGAATAGTGAAATGCAGGTTCACACCAGTATCGTTGCAGGGTATAGTCGCGCTATGCAGGGGGATGATGTTTTCGCGGTCTCCATCATCACT
>NC_061819.1:29456091-29461091 GCF_019202785.1 Penaeus chinensis | reverse complement strand
AGAAACCATAAAACTAAGATATATATTTTACATTTTCTCTGCAAAAAAAAAAAAATGTGAGGTAGATTTCTGCAATTTTACCAGCCCGCAAGCTATAAAAAATGTCCCAGTCCCTCAAGACAGAAAATATATTCTTCTGGTCGACTACAAGTGTCTGTCATTCTCGTGAGAATTATATTTCGAAGGCGAAGAAAGTAAAGAATTGAGATGCCTTGAGGTATTCAGAGCAGTAGATGGCGATGAATAAGAATTATGAAGGAGATAGATGGAACCGGAAAGAAGGATATAATATATATATATGATATGTAGCTAAAAAGGTAAACTGGTGGACAGATGCGTCGATAAATCGATAGGGTCAAAGAATATACAGACAAATAGATAAACACTGAGCAAACACACACTGTACAGTGTACATGTATAATATATTGCTTGTAAATTCACTGTGTTTTGATTTATGAGTCTTAATAAGTTACGTTATTCTATGTTATAACTTGGATTCTAGATGTTTTATAATTTTGTTTTACTCTACTTTACTTGCTTATCTGTTTATCTATTAATTTATTAATTTATCTATTTATTTACATTTTCTATTTGTATATATTCTTTACTAGTATGTTTTCATTCCTCTGCATTTGGTCGCCTTGGTAGCTGTAAGAAGACCGGATGAAGAATACGATATCTACCTGTATTAGTCTGATAAAGCACCCGAGTTGATTATACCACTTAAACAAACACCGAGGCCGGTACAAGAATAGAACGATCAAGAGAAAACCAAACACAGGCGTAAACAAATAGCAGGAAAGAGATTCAAGGAAATCTTTAGTGCCGTCGAATTCCTAGTCCATTTCCTAAATCCACGCAAAGAATCTCACCAGTGATTTCAAAGCCGGTGCTCTATCAGCTGCGAATTTGTCAGTCATCAGTTCGTGAGCCGCGAGTTCGTCAGTCACAGTATACCCGTACACCAGTTCATCTGTCACAAGTCCGTCAGCCTCAAGTTCGTCAGTCAACAGTCTGTGACCAGGCCTGCACGGGCTAACATCTTGCTACTTCGCAGGCTCAGACGCCTACACTCGCAATGGAAAACTGGGCTTACCCAAAGCGTTATGCAAATGCGCACCCAAGGAGAACTGAGGTGCGTTGGCCGAGGAGAGGGAGCTTCTTACCCTCTTTTTCCTTCTTTTTATTTTTATCCTCCCTCTCCTTCTTTCCCTTCTCCATCATCTTCTTCCTCCAATACCCTACGTTTGGTGGTTGATATCAATGATTATTTCTGCATCTTCCTTGTTCTTTGTCCGGCGGTTTGTTCTCATGTGCTCGTTGGACTGTCTCTTTGCCAGCTGGACTGGCTATCTCTCTCTCTCTCTCTCTTCTCCTTCTTTCCTTCTCCCCTCCAATCCTTCTTTCCTGTCCACGTCTCCCCTCGCTCTCTCTCTCTCTCTCTCTCTCTCTCTCTCTCTCTCTCTCTCTCTCTCTCTCTCTCTCTCTCTCTCTCTCTCTCTCTCTCTCTCTCTTTCTCTCACTCTCTCTCTCTCTCTCCTTCCATCTTCCCCTCCCCCTCCCTCCCTCCCTCCGCCCTTCACTATTTATCTCTCTCTCTCCCTCCCTCTTTATCTTCATCCCTTATTCACTCCTACACACACTCTCTCTCTTTCTTTCTCTCTTATTCCTTTCTTTCGCTCTCGGTGGAAGGAATTCGCAATATCATGATCCTTGGCCGAGATCCAGACATCGCGTTTGGAAATTCCATACAGGCCAATTTGCTTCCACAGGAGAAAAAGATATAAAGGTTGGGATACCATAAAAGCCGGAATGGGGTGTAAGGCAGGAGGAGGAAGGAGAGGAAAAGGGGGGTGGGGGCAGTGGGAGAGAGGGAGTGAAAGGGAAGAAGAAAGGAATTCGGGAAGGGAGGGAGAGAAAGGGATAGGAAGAGGGAAATAGGGAAGAAAGCGAGAGAGGTACTGGGGAAGGAAGGGGAAAAGGATGGGATGGTAAGAGAAGAAGAGAGGAATTTTGGAAAAGAGGAAAAGAAAGGAGGAAGAAGAGAACATAGAAAGATGGAGGAAAGGCAGTGAGGGATGCAGGGAAGGAAGGAAGGAGAATGGGAGTATGGGAGGAAAATAAAATGTAAAAGAGGCAGGAGTAGAGATGGCAGAGGAAAGGATAGGGAGCGAGAGAGAGAAAGTAGGAATGGCTGGGGCTACCCCCCAATGGCAGTGCGGGATTTAAACGCAGGTCAGTAACATTGCTAGACGAAAACACTACCACTGTACCACACAGAAGAGAGAGAGAGAAAGAAGGAAAGAAAGAAAGAGAGAGAGGGGGGAAGGGAGAGGAAAATAGAGAAAGAGAAGGATAAGAGTGTGGGTGTGTGTCTATGTGTGTGAGCGCACGTACGCACACGCGCGTCCACAATCACACACACACACACACACACACACACACACACACACACACACACACACACACACACACACACGCACTTTGTATTTCATGTTTTGTTAGCTGATTTGAAGTTAAAATTGCCTAATTTAACGGTGGGGCCCTTATAGACTCACTGAGCAGCCAACCCTAAGTGGTGTGTGGTACAAGGCTTTTGTTTATTACTAAGCTATATAAAGTAATGTTAAACTGATTAAAATATTCTAATTAACCTTTATAACAGCATTAAAGCTATTATCTTTTAAAGCTCCTTTTCCCTATATTGTAGCTGTGCAATGGTAACAAAACTTCAAAACGCGGGTAAAAGTCTACGGTAAACTATGTCAGTTTCAACAATGTATCAATTTCAATATTTTACTTGTCATACATACGGTCAGTCATAGATTATCATGCATTGCACCTAGTATTGTTCAAGGAATCAGAGTTGACTTGTTCAGTAATTGTACAAAATGAGGCCATGAGGATCATTCTTGGTGCCCCCAGGACAGGGGTTTCAACCTTTTTCTCCCCACGTACTCCTTCTTGTATTTTCAGTGTCAATAATGTACCCACTTCACTTCGTATAAAGTGAAAAAACACAACTCAGATAAACATTCCATTCTGTTTATTTGCCAGTACTGCAGTGAAAGGATTTAATTTCATAACTCTCTTAATAACCATCAATATTTTAAAATTTAAACAAGGAATTTCAAAAACAAAAATTAAGGTGAATTATGGGACTGAGATGTAAAAACAAAATACATTATTATTGCATAAGTTGTAAAGGGAGTTAATTAGATGGCTGAAACTGTTTTTCATCAACTACGTTAGTCAGCCGAGGAGCAGTGTTTGCTTAAGCACATCTAAGGTCGGCTTCCACATTCAGTCGAGACCTTATTTTTTATTTTTTGACAAGTAAGCTGGAAAACCAAGTTTCACACAAATATATTGATGGGAAAAGTAACAGAGAACGAAGAGGTTCCTCTGCGACATGTGGATATGACTTGGATATTTTATACCGGACCCTGACTAAAGACTCTTTCTGAGACAGATCACTAGCATTCACAAAGTCAATAAACTCTTCCTGAATCTCATAATTGGCAGAAGTAACATCTGTATGGAAAGGGTTTCTAATTAGCTTCAAGATTCCTTCAGACACACCAGGAAAGCGTCTCTTCATTTTATATATATGTATATATATATATATATATATATATATATATATATATATATATATATATATATATATATATATATATATATATATATATATATATATATATATATATATATATATATATATATATATATATATATATATATATATATATATATATATATATATATATATATATATATATATATATATATATATATATATATATATATATATATATATATATATATATATATATATATATATATATATATATATATATATATATATATATATATATATATATATATATATATATATATATATATATATATATATATATATATATATATATATATATATATATATATATATATATATATATATATATATATATATATATATATATATATATATATATATATATATATATATATATATATATATATATATATATATATATATATATATATATATATATATATATATATATATATATATATATATATATATATATATATATATATATATATATATATATATATATATATATATATATATATATATATATATATATATATATATATATATATATATATATATATATATATATATATATATATATATATATATATATATATATATATATATATATATATATATATATATATATATATATATATATATATATATATATATATATATATATATATATATATATATATATATATATATATATATATATATATATATATATATATATATATATATATATATATATATATATATATATATATATATATATATATATATATATATATATATATATATATATATATATATATATATATATATATATATATATATATATATATATATATATATATATATATATATATATATATATATATATATATATATATATATATATATATATATATATATATATATATATATATATATATATATATATATATATATATATATATATATATATATATATATATATATATATATATATATATATATATATATATATATATATATATATATATATATATATATATATATATATATATATATATATATATATATATATATATATATATATATATATATATATATATATATATATATATATATATATATATATATATATATATATATATATATATATATATATATATATATATATATATATATATATATATATATATATATATATATATATATATATATATATATATATATATATATATATATATATATATATATATATATATATATATATATATATATATATATATATATATATATATATATATATATATATATATATATATATATATATATATATATATATATATATATATATATATATATATATATATATATATATATATATATATATATATATATATAT
>NC_061819.1:29378591-29381091 GCF_019202785.1 Penaeus chinensis | reverse complement strand
TGGAATCCCGTGAGTGGCTGCCTTGTCACGGTTTATGATGTCACTAATGATGACATAAACCACTAGCAGATGTCATCCAATTGTGTCGTAAAAACTGGTCACAATTACAACTTATTTTACATGATACTATCCTCCTGGTGAGATAGTGTCATCACACAAATTACTGGGCAGGTAATGGCAAACATCTTTGCGTGTACGTAGCTAAGCCCACGTATGTGAGCATAAAATGCTTTTGGGCGGCACCCCACATTTCCACCTCATTGAATAAAATTACATAATATTTGAAAGAACACTAAAACTTCCGCCCATTTTCCATCGGGTTCATTGAATCTGAAACATGCCGTGTACTCGTCGTACCAAAGGGGGGGTACACTGGTAGGACAAGGAGTGGGCGAATAGTCCCACTACAGTATGATGTACTATCAGGTGATGAAAACGTTACTTGTGAGGGAGTGACCGGGAGGCTGACCCCAGGTCGCTCTCCCACTCGTCCGCGGGACGTGATTCAGGAGATATCTGCGGAGTAACCATGGCCCATATGGTTTTGGTGGTTATTTTGGTAAGCACGGCTTGTCAGTTATAACTATCGAGTTTTAAAGAACGTTCCATTTCGATATAGATTTAATGTATTTAATTTGAATATGGATTTGATATTTAATTTGAATATGGATTTGATATTTAATTTGAATATGGATTTGATATTTAATTTGAATATGGATTTGATATTTAATTTGAATATGGATTTGATATTTAATTTGAATATGGATTTGATATTTAATTTGAATATGGATTTGATATTTAATTTGAATATGGATTTGATATTTAATTTGAATATGGATTTGATATTTAATTTGAATATGGATTTGATATTTAATTTGAATATAGATTTAATGTATTTTCATGTAAAATTAAAAATAGTGATATACAGGAAATTTGAACTTTGCTATACTTTACAGGAATTATGACTTTAATATTCTTAAAATAATTCACTTGAAGGCAATATGTTTTCCCTGTTTTTTCTAATAAAACAGTGGAGGTGGCGGTGATCACATAGTAATAGAAAAATATTATATTTTTTTTTATTTATCTAGATTTCAATAGCTACAGCCCCAACGATCCCCTTTCCCCTCCCAGATTAGGTTAGGTTAGGGATGACCACACCCCACAACAGGTCTGGGGGAATGATACCAGACTGCCAGACAGCAGTCAAAACTGCATGCAAGCCCTGAGCTGCAGGTTCACCCCCAGCCTTTAGCAGATCAGCTGGGATATCACATATGCCTGCAGTTTTCCCACACTTCAGAATGGAAATCGCCATCCTGTCCTCAGTTAGGGTAGGAGGTGCTCGCTGATGGGTAGGTCTTGCATAGTCATTGTATACCACTTGCATTCAAGTACCAGGATCTACCTGGTACAGGTGCTCAAGTTCATGAATACCAACATGATCTGAGATGATCCGGCCATCTACTGGGCGGACTAAAATTATCTGTGAGGAAGGCTTAGAGCTCAGTTTTCTCAGGGCTTGGCAGGCAGGGCGAAGATCATTTACCAAGAAATGGCCTTCAACCTCATCAGCAAGATTCCTGATGAACTGCTCCTTGTCCCTTATCAACAGTGTCCAAGCCCTACTCACAAAAGAGCGACAATGGACTCCTGCGCTGCATCAAGTGTTTTGCGCTTGAAGGACTCCCACAGAGCAACTGGGTCCATCAGGTTTTCGAGTTCTGCAAGTTGATCAGAGACTGCCGCAGCGAACCCATGGGCACTGTCAAAGTGAAACACCCTAGAGTGGCCACTGGAAGAACGAGGAGCTTTGAAGTGGACCCAAAAGGTAGCCAACCTATGGTCAGTGCCGCAGAACTCGGCAGTCTGGTAAAAGCTGCAATTCTGGAGGATCCTCCATCGAGTGCTGATAAAAATGTGGTCGATCTCCTTGGACACAATACGTGTATTGCTATACCATGCCCAGTGATGTGGGCTGGAATGCTGATACCAGGAGCCAGAAATCCTCATTCTCTGGGACCTAGCAAAGTCCCACATTAAAGTCACCCAGAACAATGTCTCGCTGGGGGCAGTTGTCTGCCACAGATGTGGCATCAAGTCTACAAACATCGGTAGGAGCGTACACAGCAATAAGAGACATGAAGCCAAAAGCATGCTTCAGTCTCAGTGCCATAATACGCTCATCAACTAGAGTTACCTCAGCTACCGAGGGTTGGAGATGGCTATGGCTACTCCCTGGAGATGGTGACCATTGCCACGGCCCAACCAGTAGTGAGTGTACCTACCCTTACTGTTGCCAGTTATTCTCACCTCCGCGAGGGCAGCCACCTCAATTCCCAACTGCTCCAATTCCCTCGCTCGTCCTGCCGCAGGGACCGGATGTTCCAAGCGCCTACCCAGATAGCTCAGCTGAGATTAAGCCTCGGGCAGTCGCTCCGAGAGGACGTCACCTCTGCCATCCCCGCCGATGCTGCCCCAAGTAAAGGGGGTCGTCAGG
>NC_061819.1:29368591-29373591 GCF_019202785.1 Penaeus chinensis | reverse complement strand
ATTAGCCCTTACTAAATGGTTCATTTGCGAGAAGCATTTACAATGATGTGTGTTGCCATTTCGATAAACAAACAATTCCAGGAAATCGCATTTGAAAAATATTCTGCTACAAAGTCAACAAATACTAATACTACATATTTTGTTATCAATCATTTAAAGAAAACGAAAAATCAAATGTTTTATGTACTTTCACAAAATACACTGATTGCTATTTTGTGTTCAAACAACTTCATTCATAAGAATACTATTTTCAACCACTTCGGAGTTTACGGATTTCATTCAGTATTATCTTAGATAAGATAATGTGTAGCTGAGGGGTGAGGTGGAGAAGCTGCTTGGTCATTGATACCTGAAGAACTGGCCCCGACTACGATGGGCAGCAGACTAAATGTCCCATGAAAAGAGAAAAAGCCTGATGACTACAATATAATGGATTATACAAAGGTTCATAAGGACTGTTTCATTAGAGAAATTAGAGAAACGCTACGAGACTTTTGAATTAAAATCTTATATTGTTTTTGTCCGTATCTTTCATTCATATTATTCTGAAACAATCTTTTACATTTCGACAGTGAAAAACTGTGTATAACAACTATCAACATTTACACAATGTCTCATAATCGATATCGTTGAAAGACGTTTTCCCACAAAATTTTACCAAACTTAATCGTGCTTGTCACCACCAGATATACGCCATCAGTGCTCTTACCGATACATTTCCGATTCCTACGAGTGAAAAAAAATCTCGTTTTCTGTAGTGTTATTTCTATTCCTTTTTTCAAAAGAACTCATTCCTGAACTGCGTAAAACACAATATGCAAGAAGGTACAGTTATCAACAAGCTAGTGTTATTCCACCCGCCGATCACAGATGAAGCCCTTAGGAGTATTAAATCAACGCTTAACTAAATGCATTAATAGATAGTGTCCTAAATGTGTTTTCAGCAATGAGTGTTTGTTGCCGGAAAAATGTAGGCAAAACGTAGATGCAACAGCGTCACATTTTGATCTCACTGCCCCCCCCCCCCCCCCCGCCCCTCCGTTCTGTCTACCTTTTAATTTTCCTCTTCCTTCCCTCCCTCTGTCTTCCTCCCTCACCCCACCTCTCTCTCTCTCTCTCTCTCTCTCTCTCTCTCTCTCTCTCTCTCTCTCTCTCTCTCTCTCTCTCTCTCTCTCTCTCTCTCCTTTCCTCAATTTCCCTTCAATTGCCAATACTAAAACAATAAAAAATAAATAAATAAAATAACAGCTCACAGTGAATATTGAAGACATGCCGTAACAAATACACAGCACCCCCCCCCCCCCCCCTCCGACACGCGGCTCTCAAACCCTCCATCCTCCAGGAGCCAAGTTGCCACAGGTCCTCGTAAAAAAACTTTCTTGGTAAACAGAAGTTAGATTAAACTCGTCGTTCTCAATCTGCTCGGGAGAAAATGGGCGCCGATGAAACACCTTGGCTTGTCTTTCACGTCGATACTTGGCCGATATAAAGGGATTCGCGATTAGGTTATTAGGACGATGAGAGCGTTTAACCCGCTAACGCTCTTTTGGCATCCTCGTGGCATAGTTATCTCTGATGGGTGCTTTCCTTTGATGTGTGTGTGTGTGTGTGTGTGTGTGTGTGTGTGTGTGTGTGTGTGTGTGTGTGTGTGTGTGTGTGTCCCAAACCGTGCACCTAGAGAGACATGACTCGGTAGCAGCCACAGTACAATGACGTGCATGCAAAGCAGGAGGTTTTAAAACAACAGAAAATTGGTTAGAATAGCACTAGAAAATAAAACATTCGGATTGCTTTTTACTTTAACTTCAATACTGACAGAAAGATATACAGCTAGAAGGTCAGATGTTGTTAATGCTCATAAAGCAACGAAGTAATATAGACTGATATTTCATACCCAGCAGATAGGAACATTGAACATAAAGAAACGGGAAACTATAAAAATACCAAGACTTAAAAGTTGACTTGCAAATAGTAATTGTGAGAGAAAATCTGGCCAGACGATGTCCACCAATCATACCACAAGAAATCATCGAACAGATAGATTTTTCATCCTATTAATAAGTTTGATATTACAGGAGTTAAAAGATTCGCCGCGGAGGAAAAGGGCCATCAAAGGACTGGGTATCCCCCCCTCCCTCCCCCCCTCCTTCAAAGACGAGGAGGAAAATAATATTATTTCGTTTCCCTCTGGTTGGGAAATATTAAGAACAAAGCTCCCGCCTCTTTCCGAGATTCTCGTGTTTTTCATTTTTTTTTTTTTCGTTTATAGATTTTGTTTCTATTTTTTGTGGGATGCAGTGGGGTAAAGTGAAAATTACATAAATAAAGAATAAGGTGTCACACACACACACACACACACACACACACACACACACACACACACACACACACACACACTCACACACACACACGCATACACACACACACACACACATATATATATATATATATATATATATATATGTATATATATGTATATGTATATATATACATATACATATTCCTTTAAGACCCGACATGGATTAAGATGGGACGAATTCTAGATTTTTTCTTTATGTGTGTATGTATGTGTATGTATATATATATATATATATATATATATATATACATATATATATATATATAAATATGTGAGTGTGTGTGTGTGTGTGTTTGTGTGTATGTAAGTATGTGTGTGTATATATATATATATATATATATATATATATAAACCTAAGGTACGTTGTAAAATATACATAACTAGTGAATAAACATATATGAGGATCCATGCACAACATCTATATTCTCTAAGAATTTGTATGCACACAATGCATTCTACAGCTGTTACGATAATAAGAAACTACGGTAATGCAATATCTTTTACAATACCACCTGTACCCTGTAGACCCACTTACTGACCGACGGCGATGTTAAGTCATACTTCCACACTTCGGCACTGATCTGGACACCAAGCCTGTAAACGACCCCAAAGTTCGATCCTGGAAAGGGTTGGAGGTCCCGAGTGTACACGATCAGCCCCGTGTTTCAAAAACGATCGTATGAACGAACACTTTAACGATTTCTCTTGTGTTTTTGTGTAATATCAGCACTAAAGAAGGTTCATCAGCAGGAGAAAAAGGAAAATCGTGCTCGAATCTTAAATTCCAACGTTTCTCAATTTGATTTTTTTACGCTTCTTCTTAACTATGTCACGTAGTCTACAGATGGAGAGGCACAACATGTCCATGTGATACTTTTGAAATTATTTACACCACATGATGCAAACAAAAACCCGTAGTGACCCCCCCCCCTCCCCCCCAACCACGGAAACACATAGATTCTGATATGAAAAATACATGATTCCAAGCAAACTAGACGTTTCATTGACTTACATAATTGGTTCCTTTCGCTGCAAAGGCAAATTGCTCGAATAGTCCTTATTTCGTTTATGTACCAACTAATGATTTTCTTGTTATAAGTGTTTTTATGCGGAGCTACATAGTTATTATAAGTGCGATGTTTACTGCAATAATGATGATTATCATCATTATTGTTATTATCATTATTGCTGTTACTACAATCATTATTATTATTATTATCATGATGATGAACAGTACTATTATTTTAAGCAATATATAGCAAGACCGGATGGTACGTTTCACACGTCTGTCCCCAGCAGCAGCCTTTCCTCCTTAAGCGGACGCAGGTGCCTTGCTCTGCTTTCTCTTTCGGCACTTCTATGATGGAGGTAAGCATCCGTCATCCAAGGGAGCGTCCGCATAAAATGACACATTTGGTCAGACGGACAGAGACACGGCAGACAGACCAAACCACTCAGGGTCCAACTCCACCACCTCGTCCTCGACCTCGGAGATACAGGGGTCTCTTGGGGGTCTCATATCTACCTTCAGTAATAAACTGAACAATGTAAGACGCCTTTCGTTCACCTGCACTATGGCCAAACTCTCTCGCTGATATCTGATGGCAGCGGTGATCAAGAACTTCACAATGCCAACGCTAATTTGCCTACTACCTTTTGAAGCTTGTTGCCGACCCACGCTATCTGCCAACAAGGTCCTCTTGTCAACGTGCTTCCTCGCCTCCCTTAACGCCCTGCCATTGCTACCCTTTCTTCTTGTGTCCACGTCTACCCACATCATATCTGCTCTACTACTTTGTGCTGATCACTCACTCCTTTGCTATGTTCCTGAGGAAAGTCGCGGACGATATGTTCTCACACTCTGTACCACCACCTTCGCCAGACCGGCCTACCTGCCTCACCAACTCTTCGCAAACCCTCGTCACCACAACCATAGAGCCGTCATTCTACTCGGCACCATCAATACTTCCTCGTTACTAAAATGTCAGTGTTCCTATTGGTGCCTGATTAACTTTTGCCCTACCTATACCCACCTACAGCTTACATAAGCGTTGCCTTCTTTCAAATTCAAGTGCACGCCACGCAACGAACACACTACTAACTCTGTATTACAAAACTTCACACTATAATTTTTTTTACAACATAACAAACAAACGGTCACACACAGAGATCAGACCTAAGTGACACACACCCTCCCCTCAGGTCATTCCCCTGCCCTAAGCATTCCTTAATTGACATATTGTGCTGTTAGTGTTTTTTTTTCTGTCTATTATCAAATTTGTCCTCATAATGCATAGTTTAATAAATTTTATTTGTTCTCAGAGCAGCTAATTATGTGCCAGTTTATTAGATTGTTATATTCGTTTATTCCTTTTATTATTAGTGTTTATATTGGCAGATTCATTTTTTTTTCTACTCATCATTTGGTATATCTATTAGTAATTACTTCATTACTACTTGCGTATTCAGTTAGATTCTGTGAATATATATATAAATATATATATATATATATATATATATATATCGTTGTGTTCTTTGTAACATCACTGTTTTTCTTATACTTCCCGCACTTATCGTTCGCTTATTCATACATATATTCCAGTACCTGCTCTAACCCTTAACCCACCTATCTGACTAATCT
>NC_061819.1:29353591-29366091 GCF_019202785.1 Penaeus chinensis | reverse complement strand
TTATTTTCATTGAATACGTTAATTCATTCATTCATTTATAAAGCACTTTTATTATTTTATTGTAATGCTTTTTACAGTAAATGTATTAAATTCCTCTTTCATTATCAGTTATCAGTCATGTATTATTAACTAGCATTTATTAATTGTCAAAGATTTGGAAAATACGTAAAGTCATTTAGTTACAATTTTTTTTTCATATATACCTACACCAAAACAAACCAAAATGCACAAAACACACCAACAAGAAAATCCTACCTATGCGCTATATTACTAAAAGGTAATATATCGCCTTAAACCTAACATAGAAAGTACCAGCAAGTAACAGCAAGAGATATCTTGCCCAGGCCTATGGCAGCGGAGGAGTGGGTGAGGCAAACCCCTAGGAAGTGAAGGCAGTGAGCAAGACGGTGTAGGGGGGGGGGGGGGGGGCGACGAACGCTACTGCAGGAACTGCCTAGTTTGCGTAGCCAACAGTAGCATTTTTACTAATTATGTATTAATTGATTAACTTTACTTTAGTAATATATACATACATATGTATGTATATATTAATCATTTGAGAGGTCATTTGGAAGTTATATACATATATATATATATATATATATATATATGATGGTATGTGTGTGTGTGTGTCTGAGTATCCAAGTCCGAGGAGTCTTGAAAACACTTTAAGGAATCGCCGAATTTCTTCCTTGAGACGCGGGGTGCAAGGACGACCAGTGGAAGAGACGGTCGCCAGATTTGCGTCACATCAGATTAGTTCATAATTTGTCAGGTTTGTCAGAGCCGTGTAAGGAAATTTAATAAAAAGGCAGAATATCTGTCAGTCACCCCGGAACTACACACGCTAAAAGACGCGGTATGAGTTGTTTCTCGCCTGATATAACATAGACACACACACACACACACACGTGTATATATGTATATATATAGATAGATACATAGATAGATAGATAGATAGATAGATATAGATAGATATATACATAGATATATAGATAAATAGAAAGAGATATATATATATACGTGTGTGTGTGTATATATGTATGTATGTAATTATATTTATGTATATATATTTGTATATATATACATATATGTATATATATGCATAAATACATATACATGTGTGTATGTCTGTGTATGTTTGTGGGAGTGTGTGGGTGTGGGTGTATGTATGTATATACAAACACACTTGTGTCTTCGTGTTCATTCTATAACTGAAATTGATTAATTTTAGACCTACTACAATTTATGAACCCATCTAAGTTTCCGCTAAGAAATTATGTATCTCATATCAAGAACATTTCGACGAGAAGAAATTTATCGAGTGAAACGCGGTTAACCTTTACTGTAGATTCATTTACATATATTTTTCGCCTGAAGCCTCCTATGTAAAGGACAGGAGTGTAAATGTAAGTTTTCATCTGAGGAGTTCTGCTGTGCTAAAAGATTAGTTTAAATCTCTCTCTCTCTCTCTCTCTCTCTCTCTCTCTCTCTCTCTCTCTCTCTCTCTCTCTCTCTCTCTCTCTCTCTCTCTCTCTCTCTCTCTTCATTCTAATGACCAATCTCCGTCTTTGGCTTCAGGCAGACAGACAGACAGACAGCAGACAAAAAGACAGACAGACAGACAGCAGAAAAAAAGACAAACATACAGACAGCAAACGCAAGAGACTCCAAAGAGAGAGACAGAGAAAGGACCCAGCCCCCCCCCCCCCCTAACCCACGAACCCCCATACGCCGTCATGAGTCTGCATAACATCACGGCTTCGAAGAGCATAATAAAGCGAAGGAATGGATTATCGGAATGGAGACGTATTGAGGAGGCGTGAGGGAGAAGATAATCGAGATTTAGTGTGTTAAATCAGTGTTAAGTCCCGCGATTGGGACCAGGAAATCTGCATAAAGTACGACCATGAGTGATGGGATAGGGAGCTCGAGGACGATATGGTGATGAGAGAGAGAGAGAGAGAGAGAGAGAGAGAGAGAGAGAGAGAGAGAGAGAGAGAGAGAGAGAGAGAGAGAGAGAGAGAGAGAGAGAGAGAGAGAGAGAGAGAGAGAGAGAGAGAGAGAAATAAAGAGAAATAGAGAGAGAGATAGAGAGAAATATATATATATATATATATAGAGAGAGAGAGAGAGAGAGAGAGAGCGAGAGAGCGGGGGGGGGGGGGGGGGAGTTAAATAGATACGGACACAGAAAGAAAGAAAAAAGTTAAATTTAGAGAGCGAGAAGTGACATGCATATATACGTACATGCATTTATACATACATACATACATTTATACATATATACATACATACATACATTCATAAATATATATATACATATACACATACACTCGTATGTACATAGGCACACACCAACACAAACACACACAAATATATATATATATATATATATATATATATATATTTTTTTTATATATACATATATATACATATACATGTATATACATATGTATATATATGTGTGTGTGTATATATATATATATATACATATATATACATATGTATATATACATATATATATATATATATATATATCCATCTATACATACATACACAAACACACACACATGCACATATATGTATGTAGAGACACACACAACCACATACATGTATGTATGTATGTGTGTGTGTATATATATATATCATCATTCATCATCATTATGGAGCTAACGCCGGCAGGGGCGCATAGCCGCATCCACCCTCCGCTTCCACCTACGAGGATCCCTCATGGCGAGCCGCCAGGCAGGGGCCCGGCCCATCTCTAGTTCCTCACGACAGGTTTGATCAATTTGCCCAAGCCACGACCTTCTCGGTCGTCCCACAGGCCTCCTCCACCCAGAGACAACCTGATGGGCAGGATCATCCTGTGGGAGTCGAGCCAAGTGGCCATATAGCCTGAGTTGGCGATCACGGATTGTGCAAGTAACAGGTCCTGTACCGGTCTCACGGTGCAGCCGTTGGTTGGACACATGGTCCCGCCAACTGTACCCCATGATCCGGCGCAAGGATCTGTTACAAAAGGCGTCAAGACGAGATTCCAGAGCACAAGATAGTGTCCAAGTTTCACTACCATAGAGTAAAACTGGCAGTATCAGGGCCTTGAAAACACGTAACTTGGTCCTTCTGCACAGGTACCGACATCTCCAAATACTCTTGTCGAGAGATTTCATGACCCCTGCTGCCAGGCCAATCCGTCTACTGACTTCTTGGTCTGACAGCCCAGAGTCGTGAAATACACTACCGAGGTATATAAAGCTCTTTGTGACTTCGATGTTTTCACCGCAAGCACGTATCGACTGTACAGGGTCTCCTAGCAGGCCCCCAAAATCCTGGATCTTGGTCTTGGTCCAGGAGACCTCTAGCCCCAGGGGCTTCGCTTCATTGCTAAATGCATCAAGAGCCGCCACAAGGGTTTCCAGAGATTCAGAGAGTACGGCAACATCATCGGCAAAGTCAAGGTCAGTAACCTTGATATTGCCCAGAGTTGCTCCACAGTGACTTTGGACAGTAGCTCTACCCAGTATCCAATCCATGCAAGTGTTGAAAAGTGTTGGTGCAAGAACACAGCCTTGCCTCACCCCTGAACTAACAGGGAAGAAGCTCGACAGGCCCCCACCACACTTTACAGCACTTTCAGTGCCTGTATACAGGTTTGCTATTAGTCCAATAATCCTTATTGGAATTCCTCTTAGTCTCAGGATCTCCCAGAGAGATTCGCGATGTAGGCTGCGAACTCACGACGGCGCTCTATAATGATTCGAAGCGCCAGGATGCGGTCTATTGTGGACTTACCAGGAGTGAGACTAGATTGCTCCAGTCTTTGGTGCCTCAACAGGTGGTCCCTGATACCTCTCAGTAAGATGTGTGCGAGTACCTTGCCTGGTACACTGAGTAGTGTAATGCCTCGGTGATTGCTGCAGTCCCACCGATCCCCTTTCCCCTTCCAGAGAGGGATGACCATACCCCTCAGCAGGTCAGGGGGAAAGGTACCAGTCTGCCAGATGGCAGACAGGACTGCATGCAAGCCCCTTGCCATAGGTTCTCCACCAGCCTTTAATAGTTCAGCTGGGATGCCACAGACACCTGCTGCTTTACCACTCTTCAGCTTGGAGATCGCCCCCCTGATTTCGGTCAGGGAGGGTGGATCCTCGCTGATGGGTGGATCTGGCAGAGGAGTCTCAACATTACCCGCATCCATGTTAACTGTTGGTGGATCAACCTTATACAACTGCTCAAAATACTCAGCCCAACGCACACGCACCCCATCAGGATCTGAGATTATCTGGCCACTTGCTGAGCGGACTGCAGCCGTCTGTGAGGGGGACTTGGAGTTCAGTTTTCTCAGAGCTTGGTAGGCAGGACGAAGGTTATTTACAAGGAAATGGCTTTCGACCTCCTCTGCAAGACTACTGATAAACTGTTCCTTATCCCTTCTCAACAGTGACCTAGTCCTGCGCACCAGAGAGCGGTGCAAAGTGCGATCCCCTGACAGTCGAGCCACACGACAAGCATCTGTGGCTTCCAGCGTCTCCTGCGAGATGGAATTCTGTCTTGTTCTTGGGCGTTCACCAATGGATTCCTGAGCTGCATCAAGCGTTTCACGCTTGAAGGTATCCCACATAAGAACAGGGTCTGTCTGGCCCTCGAGTGCTGTGAGACGACCAGAGATAGCCTCGGCAAACCCCCGGGTACACTCGTCCTCCCTCAATCTGTCCAAATTAAACACCCTAGGGTGTTCATTTGGGCGACGGGGGGTTCTAAAGTGGACCCGGAGAGTAGCCACTACTATTCTATGGTCAGTTCCACAGAACTCAGCGCTTCGATGTACCCTGCAGTTCTGGAGGATCCTCCATCGAGTGCTAACGAGGATGTGGTCGATCTCCTTGGCCACTCTACCTGTATCGCTGTACCAAGTCCAGCGATGCGGGTCAGAACGCTGATACCAGGAGCCAGAAATCCTCAATTTCTGGGACCTAGCAAAGTCACGGAAAAGAAGGCTATTCTCGCTGCCAGCATCAGCTCCTGAGCCATGAGGACCGACAGACATCTCATAGCCAGCTCGATCACAGCCGGATACCGCATTGAAGTCGCCCAGAACAATACGAATATCTCGCCGAGGACATCTGTCTGCCACAGATGCAAGTTTGGCGTAAAACATCTCTTTCACCTCAAGTTTATATACATCCGTAGGAGCGTATACAGCAACAATAGACATGAAGCCAAATGAAAGCTTCAGTCTCATTACCATAATACGCTCATCGACTGGAGTGACCTCAACTACCAAGGGTTGAAGTCTGCTGGAGATGGCTATGGCTACTCCCTGGAGATGGTGGCCATCGCTGTGGCCCGACCAGTAGTAGGTGTAGCCACCCACACTAATCGTGCCACTGCCAGGTCTTCTCACCTCCGAGAGAGCAGCCACCTCAACTCTCAGCTGTTTCAATTCCCTCGATAGTAGTGGTAACCGATCGTCCTGTTGCAGGGAACGGATGTTCCAAGCCCCCACCCTGACAGTCCGCCTGAGGTCTAACCTCGGGCAGTCACTACGGGTGGGCGCCACCTCTGCCACCCCTACCGACGCCGCCCCATATAGAGGAGGTTGGCTGGCTGCAGGCCCCATAATCCACCTGCAGGGCTCCCTGGGGCTTTCCCCCACAAGCATCACGCCAGGCTGGCGGCCGCTGGGACCCAGCTGGGATTGGGGGTAACCCCCCCTCCCCACCCGAGTCCCAGCGGTCGCCAACCCAGAGGGACCCACAGCCCGCCGTACTTGCTGGGTAGGAGGGACTTTAGCCCTCCCCCCAGCGTCAACATCTACATTGGTCGTTGCCAGTGGTTATCTCGGGGGGGCCGACTGGCAAGGCCTGCCTCCCCACAGCCGCCCATTAACCCCAGGGGGCTCAGGGGACAGGAGTTAGTACGAAGCCAGGGCGTATCCACACGCCGGTGGGCCATAGCTCCGTACCTTTAGGGCCTCCTGCTGCTCCAAGAGCCTCCACAGTTCAGCCTAGGACCGCAAGGTACCTAGTTTCCATGGGTGGCCACGAGGAGGCACTGTAGAAGTCTTGATGATGGAGAGGCTATGAGCTGGCAGGGGAGTCTTATGCATAGCTGCTCCCTTTTTCGCACCAGGCTAGCCAGCGGTGGCAGCTGAAAGCGGGAAGGCATGCAAGCAGGCACTTAACGCTAACTAGGCTACCACACCATCGCTTCACATCATCCCGAGCATGAAGCACCCACCCATATATATATGTGTGTGTATATATATATATATATATATATTATATATATATATATATATTATATATATATATAGACACACACGTGTGTGTGTGTGTGTGTGTGTGTACATATATATATATATATATATATATATATATATATATATATATACATATATATATGAATTTATGTATGTATGTATGTATGTATGTATGTATGTATGTATGTATGTATGTATGTATGTATGTATGTATGTATGTATGTATGTATGTATGTATGTGTATATATACATATATTTATATATATATATATATATATATATATATATATGTGTATATGTATATATATACACATGTTTATGTATGTGTGTGTATGAATGTATATGTATATATATACATATATATATATACATATATGTATGTATGTATGTATGTATGTATACTTATATATACCTATACACATACAAACATATTATATATATATATATATATATATATATATATATACATATTCATATATACATATATATAATATATATAAAAATATATATATATATATATATACATATATGTATATATATACATGTAGACACACACCCACACACTGTTTGTGTGTGTGTATATATATATATATATATATATATATATATATATGTATGTATATATATATACACACATGCATATATATTACCTTTTGCTAGCGTCTGACCAGAAAGAAGAAAAACTACATACAAAGAGAGAGAGAGAGTGAGAGAGAACACTCATCTGATGTGCCATAACATTTGTTTTTGGCATAGATTGTTGTTTTTTTCTTTCTTGTTTAAGATTACTCTTTGTGTGTTCCAGACAAAGAGCAAGCACCTGTGTGTGTGAAAGAGGTGACTGTTGAGCATCACGCTTTTTACGTACAAAGGCGTCTGTCCCTCTCATCCCTTTTAAAACCATTTATTTATTTATGTATTTATTTTTATGAATTGCTTGTATATCAGAACCCATTCTGAACATAAAGAAAAACTGTAGCACATTTTGGTATACACATAGTTTCGAAATAAATTTGCGACTTATGATATATTTGATATATAGAAATAGATATATAAGTATAAAAATAGCTAAAAAGAGCAACAGCTAAAAGGACGTGAACATTAACATTTAGATTGCATCATAGTACCCATCGCAAACACCGGCCAAGGACCAGAATGAACTCGTATTGTTTTCATAACAGCGTCTGATCTCCCGCTCCCCCATAGAGACAGACATTAAAGGTAATGGAAGCATCTCCTTCCATTTTTTTTTTCCTAATTTCATCCTCTTCCTCCTTCCCTCCCTTTCTGTTGTCTCCCTTGTGGCGCTCCTAGGAAGTACAGGCCTCCTGGGGAGACGCTGCTGGTTGGAAAGCGCTGCTACGCCTGCTACTGCTGCTGCTCTTCTGTTAATACTACCTCTACTATGGCTGCAGCTGCTGATGATGATGATAATACTGCTTCTACCATCGATGCTGCTGCTGATCCTATTACTTATATTTCTATTATTACAACCACAACAACTACTGCTGTTTTGCTGCTACTACTACTGTACTACTGTTATTATCACTACTACTATTACTACTACTACTATTATCACTAATACTACTACTACTATCGCTGCTGCTGCTACTACTACCACTACCATTATTGTTACTACTAGTACTACTACTACTAGCATTACTACTACTACTACTATCACTGCTGCTGCTACTTCTACTACTACTGTTACTGCTATTACTACCGTTGCTACTGCTACTACTACTGTTACTATTACTGTCACTACTAGTACTACTACTACTACTAGTACTACCACTTTTACCAACACTACCACTAGTGCCACTACCGCTGATGTTGCTACTACTACGGCTACTACTACCATTACTGTTGCTACTAGTATTACTCCTACTAGTATTACTACTACTACTGCCGCTGCTGCTGCTGCTGCTACTACTACTACTATTACCAATACTACTACCGCTGCTGCTACTACTACTACTGCTACTATTACTATTAATACTTGTACTACTACTACTACTACTATTGTTACTATTACTATTGTTGTATGTAAGGAGCTAGCCGTTTGATAGGCCAGTATTTGCCTATTCACTGGTAGTAAATTTGATTATCCAGCAGACAATTCATGTCTCTCATTATACCCTTTGTAGGTTTACTGTAAGGGCTTCTTACCCATGCTATTGCGTCCTCAGCCTCTAGTCCTTGCCAAGTGAAGTTCACGATCTGCGGGCTCCCTTTCCTCCCTTCGTCTGCTTATGACTCTTTGCTTTTCCCCTGTCTGGACTTTGTCCCTTTTCGAGAACGGTTTTGCGATTTGGTTCACCATTATTACCAAATTTATTCCGGCAATTGCCGTCTCTACTGCAACCTTCGCAAGAACGGCCAATTTTCAGAATTCTGATTTGCCTTCGTACATACACGGCAATATTATGCCTTTTTTCTACTTGTGTTGTAGGATTTTGAAATGTAAAATCATTTGAGCTTTGTTAACTGCCATACCCAATTTTACCACAAAATATGGCACCGTTATGCTAGCAGACTAAAACCTAAAATATACAAATAAATATATGCACACATATAGATACATAGAGAGAGGGGAAAGAAAAAGAGAAGGGTGACCGAATTCCCTCTATTTAAAAATCAAATTTATATGGAAAGATCGAGAAAGAGAGAGAGAGAGTCAGACTTTGGCAGACTACTGTCTGCTATAGGTAGGATATATGAAAAGAAAAGAAAACAACAACAGAAAGACGAAAAAAAAGGATAACGATACAATATAAAATTAGTATGCGGCAATTTCGACAAACTGCCGTGTTTGTTAATGGGTAAACGGTTGGCAAATCATTGTATGGTACTAAGCAAGCAATTAGGGTGTATGCCATGGCTATATATGACTGATTAAAAAGTTTACTTGTATTTAACTGTCGGACTGATTATCTATATTTAAAAAAAATACTACATTTTTGGCACACATAATTTCATCTATACTCACAAGCAAGACGATGCAGGTTTACAGGGGTTAACAAAAAACAGTAGGACAAAGTTAGCTTAAAGAAGAACAAAAAAGAAGGAAACGAACGAACATTTGCCTCGGATTTTGCTTTACTTTCTTAGTTTATATATAAATCATATTTACATCAACAAATATATTGCACTCACTACTGCTGCTTCACCTGCTGTTGCTATTGTTGTTACTGCTGTTATTACTACTAATACTACACCTCCCCCTCCTCCTACTACTACTGCTACTATAACTACTACTGTTGCTGTTACTGTTACCATGACTCTCGCTTTGTTTAATGAGTTACATCGTGTATTTCATATTGTATAATACAAACAAAGCTTATATCGATGACCTACATAAAAGAGGCAACAAGGACACTGCCTTGGTAAACCTTCCTATGACCAACTATACCTTATGGGCATGATACTGTGAAGTTGCATTGTTTTTTTAAACTCGTTATGCAATGAGCGACTGAGTACAAGCATGTTGCCGGGTCAGCAGTTGAGTATTTAATAGTGATTCAGCCTAGTGGCTAAGGCTAGGTCATATATATGAAACTGAGCCGCCGGGGATATGCCTATGAGGGGACCCTGACCTGTGTCTACTAATGCCGACTTGAACAACTGGTACTGACTCAACTGAGATTAGTCATGTCGCCTTTGCTGATGACCAGGAAAGGACCCTAGTATAAAGGGCAGAGAGAGGGTCTGGAATGTTTCCTCAAGAAGTGGGAGCAGTCTGGGGATGCAGTGTTGTTGGTCGGCTGCATACATGAACCATTCTGTCACAGAGTTGCTTGCTGAAGGTCGCTGGATTGTAGTTGTTGGCCTTCATGAGGAAGTCTGCAGGGAGTGCGAGCATGGTTCCATAGGTCATTTCTGCGGTGGTGCAATGTAGGTCTTGCTTGACCATCCGGACGTCTGGACAAGGTCGACCCACCTTTGTTGGCAGAGGAGAATGTCTGGGCTTGTTTCATGTGGCGGTGAAGGCGCTCGCCCATGCCATTCACCCATGGGTGGTAGGCAGTTGTCCTGATTCTCTTGGGACCTAGGAGAACCATCAGCTGGTGCCAGTTCATACTTTAACTGGGCTTCTCGGTCGGTAGTGACGGTGGCCGGGGTGCCAGAACAGGAGGTCTAGGTGCTGAGGAAGGTCTTGGCGACTGATGCTGCGTTGGTGTCGCAAATAACAACATCCTTCTCAATCTTGCGCAGACAGCTGAGGAGAGAGATGGGGTGATAGCTCCTCACCTCTTTTGGTTTTGGGATGGGGACTTTGTCAGCTCTCTTCCAGCTCTGGGGTAGAGTGGAAGTGCCCTAGGACTTGTTGCTGAGTTACAGGAATGCAAGCTCACCTGCCAGCCCTAGATGGGAAATGATGGATCCCACTAGGACTGAGCGAGAACTTTTTTGTGTGTTCTTCTTAGCTCCCTCAGAGGAAAGATGCATTCAAGTTATCAAACTATGCTGCCCTGTTTTCGGTGAGAGCAAGTCTGGCTGGTTGTTATTGTTCTTGGTTTGCCTTCAACCCAGCTGGTAGACTGGTGCTATTTGTATCAAAGAGAACGGGAGCATCAGCCTGTTTGCCTCTGATTAAGGGTTGTGATGTGTGCACCTGGGAGCTGAGAGGTTGGTGGCTCGCATAATCTGTTGCCATAGCTCTGTAAGGTTGTTCTGGTGGCCAAAGGACTCGTTTGGAAGTTTCCTCGGCATCCCAAAGCCTTTCTCAGGAGTGGTAGGTTCCCTGCCTTCAGGAATATTTCTGATTTATGGTATTGCCAAGTCTAGCCTCAAGCATATCTATGTTTTCACTCTGGTGGGGTTCACTGTGATTAAAACAGTGGGCCAAGGCACTCTGAAAGGCTTTCCAGTTGGTCCTGTCTGTTTTCCATTTAAGATTATGCTGTGGCACTGGGACTGGATCAGCATCCAAGAGAGTGGTAACAGTGCCATGCTGATTGTTCGTAGTAGTCTCATTGGCACACCATCTGATTCTCTCTAACAGAGCTGCAGTGGCAAAGTTGAGGTCTAAGACCCCTCCTCTATCATGCATTGGCTCTTGGATCTTGAGAAAGGCGATCTTGGGGAATTGAAGTCTCCCCTGTGATTACTCATTCCTGTGTTGCAGTAATATAGACCTCGTTAATATCTAAACTCCTACAACCTGGCCTGCTGTACAAATTGTACAGTTTGAGGGGGCCCCCATCCAGATGGATTCGACACCATCTCGACAATGTAGCAGATTAGCTATTGTGGAACAGAGGATTGTTGCCCTGGCCAGGGTGATCAAGCCTCTAATGCCAGCTGTGCTTGGCAACACAAATACATGATACCTAGAGAAGTGGCTAGTATCCTCTATTAGCTTCTGTAGTATGGCAATGTCAGCCTTCCTTGATCACACGGTCTCATGGAGAATGGCATTTTTTTTTAGAATAGTCATTAATGTTACACTGTAGTTTGAGTGCCATGATGTTACTCTGTATCACTTACATCTGTATCATTAATGAAATCAATTTTTTTCGGATTCAGTGTCAGATGGTGGCATCTGACATGTTCAATTGTGACAATTCCATGTTGAAGTCCTTGCTGATTGGGGTATCTTCATCTGATTCAGAGTTTCTTCTCAGGCTAGCTAGGGGTCTACTGGGAGGTGAAGAATCTTTGGTAGCTCTGGCTAGCTAGCTGGATTTTTTCTCTTCAGGTTTTACCTGTGTGTCTACTGGCTTTTCCTGTTTTGGCTCTGACTGCATGGGTTCAGCCTGCTTTGGCTCGCCCTTAATGGAATGGGGGCTGATTTAGGTGCATTCAGCTTCCTCCCCTTCATGGATATGGTAGTCTGGGTCACAACCATCATGGCAACCCTGATTCCTCACTCAACCTCCCCAAATCTGTTGCTATTTCTGTGACTACAGGAAATTGTTGATTTTAGTGACTATGATAATGCCCTTATTTCTGTCAACCCAGATTGAAAACCAGATTTGCTTCTGCTTCCTCAAAGCTCTGGCCAACTGGTAGGCATTGTTACAGCCTTCAGGTTTGTAGGGACTGGTCCAGCTGTGAGAGGGACCTCAAGCTCCTGCACCAACCACATCAAGGAAGTTCCTGTTGCATGAGTATATTCGCTGATTCATTGATGCTTCTTTACACTGACGACTGTACTCAGTAAGCACGATTCCCTCGCTGGTGTCGTCCGACGAATCAGTGATGAGCTTGACATTGTCTGAAGATAGCT
>NC_061819.1:29313591-29338591 GCF_019202785.1 Penaeus chinensis | reverse complement strand
ATGTGTGTGTGTGTGTGTGTGTGTGTGTGTGTGTGTGTGTGTGTACACATTTATATATCTATACATATACACATATATGTATGTATGTATATAGAAAAATATATGTATAGATATAAATATACATATACATAAATAGTATAAAGAAATAAAAGAGAAATATATTCATATATATGAATATATATATAAATACATATAAATAGATATATTTACATTTATACATGCATACATATATATGTATATATATATATATATATATATATATATATATATATTACAGTTGCGGAATTATATGTCAGTATACATGCTTGGTCCCACTTTTGTACATCTGGCAACCACCTCGATGTAAACATAGCGTAAATAGTATTTTTATGAATGAGGCGAAAACCCTCGGTTGTAAGAAAGAGCGTGATTGGTAGAATATAAATAGCCAGTAAGTGTATTGATATCTATATTTAGAAACGAAATAAGCTATTTGATTTTTTTTTCAAGTAACTGGTTGCAAAATGTTGAGTATTAATTATCGTTGGCTTTGTATGGAATATTTTTCAAATGCGACTTCTTGGAATTGTTTATCGAAATGGCAACACCTGTGGCGGTAAGGCGGCATTCCGCCTTTATTTGAACAGAACAATGATATTTTTACATTTCTTAAATATAGAAAACGCCTCATACTTCAAACCTCTATGTATGGTGGCTAAATCAAATTGAAATATGCAAATTCGCTGAGAAGTTAGCAAGGGCTTCTCGAAGCTGCGCCATCTAGTAGCAGCTGATCGAACTAATGAAGTGAGACTTTTTTTTTTTTTTTTTTTTTTTTACCGAAACAAAACACTTTTTCAATAAACAGAAAACATACTACATTATATTCTCCATTATAGAACATTACATGAACGCAAAACCGCAGTATGAGTATGGTGAATATAGAGACGCTTTATCATTGAGGGTATCGTATGTGTGTGTGTGTGCCCGTGTGTGTGTGTGTGTGCGTGTGCGCTCGCGCGTGTGTGTGTGTGTGTGTGTGTGTGTGTGTGTGTGTGTGTGTGTGTGTGTGTGTGTGTGTGTGTGTGTGTGAGTGTGTGTGTGTGTGTGTGTGTGTGTGTGCGTTTGTGCGTGCGTGCGTGTGTGTGTGTGTGTGTGTGTGTGTGTGTGTGTGTGTGTGTGTGTGTGTGTGTGTGTGTGTGTGTGTGTGCGAGTGCATACGTGTGTGTATGTGTGAGCTTGCCTGCGCGTGCGTGTGTGCGTATGCGTGTGTGACTTATGAAAATATATGTATCATTTGTATTATATGTAATATTACATATATAATATTTCTGTTTATACATAGGCATATAGGCATATATGTGTGTATATATGTATATATATCTATCATATTTCAACTTTACGAAGTTAAGGTTTTTATACATTCCCTTTGTATGTTTATGGAATAATTATTTTCATCCATCCGAAATGTCCGGAACATGCAGTAAGCTGAACGCTTGTTCATTAACCCAGCACTACTAAATTGGGTACAGAACTACTAAACCCATAACTACTAAATTGGCTTTTACTAATTGGGTAATTTAAAGACTTCTGCTGACTTCTGCAGAGAGGACAGAGATCATGCCCTCCACGCCCTCCTTTATGAAAATCTTTTTCCGCAAACAAAATTCCAGCACTAAAGCAGCCATGAATTCCGAAGAGACAGAAAACGCCCTTTCCATGCCCTCCCTCGAGGATCTGGTTTTCCAGCAGCGTTGGAACCGCGACGCTCAGGCGGCTACGAGTTCTATGCTCTTCCTGGAGGAGATCGCGGCCCTGGAGCAGAACTTCGAGGCACGCGGAGAACCCACTTCTCCCGCAGCACAGGCATTCCCGAGAGACAAAGGGCGCGGCCTCCGCCTCGTGGCCGTTTGTCTGAGCACCAGTGCCTTTTGACCAGCAGGCAGCCCATCCGGTACTAGTTTCCTCTAAGGAAGCGCGCCCGCAAGGACGAGGGCGAGGCCAAGCCCAAGAAGCAGAGGACGACTCCGGCTGTACCAAGCCCTCGCTGCTGCACAGGCGACGCGAGGCCATAGGGAGAGAGCCAAGACGAGTGCCACAGCGAAGAAAAGAGCCTGGACGAGATGGCCAAGGACTTGGAGGCACTGCTGTGGGATCGCCCGGAGTCCCACTGAGGGAGAGGCTGGCGAAGGATTTATGTTTAGGCGTGTGTTTGTATGAGTGTTTATGTGTGCTTATGTGTTTATGTGTGTTTGTGTGTTTATGTGTGCATGTGTGTGTGTGTGATTTTATGTGTGCGCGTAAGTTTGTGTGTGCCCCCGTGAGCACCATCCTTCGGGGGATCTACGACCTGGCGCTGAAGGTGCAGGAGATCCACCTGGCCCTCAACGACCTCAAGCCGGTCAACGTGATCGTGGAGACGAGCGCCGACGGCCGCGAGGTCACGGCGCTGTAACGAGCACAAGGGATGTGAGCTAGAATGACAAAAAAAATCGTCTAGAAACCACCCTTTGTATACCTCGCTTGGTCTTTATGCATTATTACTTACGTATTCCTCAGCTTTAGTCTTTAGTTATGTAAGATGAAGGTACTTAATTATTTTTCCAGAAAGATGATACTTTATTTTATCCTTTTTGTATAAAGTTCTATATATTTCTATCTGACTTTTCTAAGATTAAGAAACAGTGTAAAATATGGTAGTTTACCCTACCAAGTATGTTTTTTTGTTATCCACACCATACCTTCTCTTTATTCAAACGGTACACTGTTATAATTTATTGGTACTGTTATATTAAGGTTGTATAATTGATATTCTAAAAAAAAAAAAAAACAATATGTATTATTCTTATTACTGGAAAGTTTCATTTAAGTTCTGAAATTATGCATGTATGCTAAATCCTGATACTATAACTATAATCCTACAGTGAGAGATCAGAGAGGAGTGACGTGTAACAGCCTGAAAGTGTTTAAATTATCGTGACATATCTGAGGTAAGAAAGGACATTCAGCTGTAATTATATAATTAATAAAATCTTGAAATGCTTTAAATCTGATTTACAGAACAAAAGAAAAGTAACTATTGAGATCAAACTGGAGATTAGAGATAAAGAGTCTTCTTCACAGCTGGTGGCTTGCACGTGGCACTTGAACGCCATCCCTACGTGTCTCTCTTATAATTATTAAGAATTTAAAAACCCCTTCAAAGAGTCAGTGTTCTGAGCATTTATAATGGAATAATATTAAAATGATGTTTAGTCAAGATTACTATCATGTGCATATAACTACTCGATTCGTATATAATGACATAAATATTATGCATAATTTGTTTGTAAGAAATATTTTTTGTTCCTACAAGAAATGATTTAGTTATATTTGATAACTTTATATTGTTTTATCATTCCTGAACAAGAATAATTGTTTCTTTTCTAGGAATGTTTTTTTTTTTTTGTTTGTTTGTTTTTATTGAGGTTATGGTTTTCACGTCTTTGGTGTTGTGGGCAAGAATGAAAGAAGATGTCATCTTTGGGAGTCCATGGAACTGATGACGGAAAGATATAAAGATATATGAGAAGAAGAACAACTGTAAAGAGTGACAGGTTGGACTACACGCACTTTGACATTTTGCAGATGATTTTTTTTTTTTTTTTTATGTAGAAGTGTAATGAGTTATGACTCAATAGATCAGTAAATATTGTAAGCTCATTAAATGTTTTTGACATTACCGTTTTCTCAGTGACCTCTAAGGCTGAAGTTAGATCATAAACAACCTATATGACTACTATTATTTTATAGCGTGGGTTCTAAAGGTATAACTTAGAAAAACTTTTGAAGAAACCACACTTTGTGATAAAAGATAGTGCCCCCTCTGGACAAAGTCCGAGTGGTTCCCAGAGCAAAGGGAATTAATAAGGTCTTTGCCAAGGAGAAAAGGGGTGGGCGCCATATAGCGCCTCGGCGAGTGTCCCGGCTTCCCAGAGACCCCAAGTCCTCCCACCACGTCGCGCCCGAGTCCTCCCGCAAGGGCACGGCCAGCTTCGAGTCGCTGGCCCTGCTGCGTCCGCCCCTCCAGATGTGCCTGGACCTCCTGGCCAACAATCCGGACGTCCCAGGGCAGTAGTGATGATGACGTCACGGCGCCTCTGAGCGACTGCGACCGGCGCTTGTTGCTCGCTTGCTCTCTTGGGAATGCAAGCAGGCGATGGTTTTGTAGGACTATGGTTCTTTAGAATCAAAAATAGATGAATAGATAGATAAATGAAATAACGATGTTAATAAAAGATTGTGAAAAAATTAATAAGAAAAAAATATACACATAAGAAATGTGTGTGTGTGTTTGGGTAAGTAAGTGCGTGTGTATGTGCGCGCATGCATGCATGCGAGCGTGTGTGCGACAGACAACAAAGATACAAACACACACACACACACACACACACACACACACACACACACACACACACATAGAGCGCAAACAACAACAATGATAATACAGATAATATTATTGATAATGATAACAATAATGGGGAGTAGGAGGAGCATAATAATGATAATGATAATATTGTTAATAATAAAGACGATAATATAAATAATAATAAAGATGATGATATAAATAATAACAAGGATAACGATAATAATAATAATCATAACAATAATAAATAATAACACTACTACTACAGTTGATAATAATAATAACAATAATAATGATAATAATTATAGTTAACATTATTATCATTATTATCATACTATAATAATATAAAGAATGATAATGATTATAATAATAACAAAAATAATAATAAAAATAATAATAGTAATGATAATTATTGGAACAATATGTGAATCACTTGAATGCAAATTATGTAAATGATGTACCATAAATGTATATTTTCCAAGATATTAAATATTTATAAATGTCGTAATCTTAATTCAAGATTAAAATGTGCTTCTTTTTCCTCTTGCAAATGTATTCCTTCATTTTTTTTTTTGTCAACATTGCTTCTCTCTGAAAATCGACATCAAATGTTGGCGATTGACGCTTGTATGTTGTATAGTTGTACTTCATTTGTTAAGGAAAGATAATTTTTCACGGAGTAATGCAGTAGCCCCTTATTGTAAGGTCACGAAATTCAGATTAAGCATACTTAAAACGCGCATGAAAGTAGCTTTATATTATTTTGCGATAATCCCGAATCGCTGAACGATACGTTTCATACAGCTTTGTGCATTTAGAATATACTGTTTACTGCATTCAATTTATATTGCCAATTTCTATTGTTTTATAATTAAATATTCTACTTTTCGGGCGAAAGTCATCATGCACCGTGGAATTAAGCAACTGCACCATGAAACTGAATAGATGTTATAACCACTGACAAGATGACTAGTGTAGCATGTTTACTATAGAAACTTAATTCAATCTTTGGAATCCTTCTTCGTCATCTGCAAGACCTGCGGTCGACCGCATGGATCCTTTCGCGGCGACGGTAGAGAGCGAATTTCTGTCGCGATTCAGGATGACGAAGGAGGCTGCGCATGATCACATGCAGACGATTCTACCCCACTTACCTCAGACTCTCAATAACAGGTCTTTATGATCTGCCTATTTTTGTGTTTTTTTTCAATTTGATTTAATAAGTAATAACTTATAGACCACTATTATACACTAGTATTGTCAAATCAAACCTATTTTATCCCAACCTAACCTGATTTGGCCGATCTCTACGTAATCGGTTCCCTATTTTAGAGTACGTTTGCGGCGACTGTCTATCTAGAAGAAAAGTTTCCTAATTAGGTGCTTAATCGATAGTTATCAATATACTTCCGAAAATTCACCATTATTTCATCCAACAGGTATAACTTGAGGTATTCCAGCCAGAAGCAGAAGCCCCTGACGACCCAAATCCTCTCCCTGATAACCATATTATTTGAAGGTAAAAAAATCATTGAGTTTTATTGGAGACATCCCCGAAAACCAAATGGGTGTTTATCAACGAATACTATTATCACGTTGTCAAAATGAAGAAATTAGGAAAAATTAATTAAGGAAGACTCAGCCGTTTACTGAATCTATTCGTACATTGTATTACTGGAATACAATATTTTACAAGCCTTAATATATGTTTCCAAGGTTGTTATGCAAAAAAATATATAAACAAACATGAAATACACTTAAACCTCACTTTTCAATGGTGAGACATAAGACATATTTAACTTTCTTGACTTTTAAGTCCATCGTTTATTTTTCCTCCTGAGCAGCGAAGATTGTATAGAAAAGGACTGGTGGTAGGTTCTGATGAACAAAACGCTGGCGGTGTTTGTGATTCTGGCGCTGAAGATGCACTGGGCTCTGCCGCTGAAACTGAGGATGTGTGGGACTCTAGCTGTGATGCCGAGGAAAAGAACGTCAAAGCTGAGCAGGACTCCGGTGGTATTGCTGAGGATGGCCGGCACTCTGGTGGTGTTGAAGGCAGTGATACCCCTGTGTCATCCTCCTCCTCCTCCTCCTCCGGGTCAATTACCTCAACGGACGTTGCTATTCGAGAGTCAACATCAACTAATGTTGATGTTACGCTACTGTTTGCATCACCTATTAAAGAGAAACCATGAAATGAAATGTGTTACTCTTCCATGCAAATAGTATACATATACATATATATGTATATATTCATATATGTATTTATATGTTGGTATAATTAAATATGTACTTGTATAAATATAAATGTATAAATGTGTACATATACAGTACATGTGAGTGTGTGTATAAATGTGTTACTTACATGTATACATATATACATATACATACTTAATATACATATATTTACATATATACATATACGTACTTGATATACATATATACATATACATACTTAATATACATATATTTACATATATACATATACATACTTAATATACATATATTTAAATATATACATATACATACTTAATATACATATATTTACATATATACATATACATACTCAATATACATATCTTTTCATATATACATATACATACATACATATATACATATATATGTGCATATTCATACACATACACATTTATCTATACACATAAACACACACACACATACACACACATACACACACACACACACACACACGCACACATATATATATATATATATATATATATATATTAAATTATATATATATGTATATATAAATATATATATATATATATATACACACACACACACACACACACACACACGCACATTTATCTACACACACACACATGTATATACATATATATATATATATATATATATATATATATATATATAAATATATATATATATATATATATATATATATATATAGATATGTATATATATGCATATATATATATATATATATGCCCACACATGTACCTATACACATATATAATCACATTTAACTACACACACGCGTGCGCGCGTGCGCACACACACACACTTATATATATTTATGTATATTCATGCATATATACAGTTATCTATGCACATTTATATGCACAATTTACTTATTATTTCATATTAATAAATGTGTCCAAGGCCAAAACTTGCTTATAGTCATGCTTACATTGGGGTTCGTCTGAATCCCAGGAATTACCTGTGGATAATCAAAACTCCGTAGAGTTAGAGATGTTAATTTGGTAGCGTGTTACCCAACTACAGGTAATCTCCAATGGGTTTAGGGTATTTTGGTGATGACTCTCAGGTGATATTGAAAGTGATCCCGTAGTCACAATAAAAGAACAGTGAAATAACATCATCACTGGCTCACTAAAAAGGCAACATAAAAAAAGCATCCATATCATACATTTATTACGCACAAATCTTTCTGAACATAACCAATATACACGACAACACACCATACACTTACTCGGTATACAGACGCAACCCGCCATACCTCGAGAAGCACCAGTCAGACAGCTAAAAATCCAATGATCTGTCACCACACAAGATAAAAGCCTCTCCCTGTCTGACCGACCTGGCTTGACCTTTTATACTGGTGGCTTCCCGCGCTTGGTGAGGTTTTACCCATAATACCCATGATTCAATTTATTAAATAGTGTATGGTGAGTTTAAACTAATCTTAAAAATACATAAAATGTAAAGAACAATAAAACTATACAAAAATGGGCACGTAAAAGAAATTAATGACAGGAAAGTATGAAAACGTGAAAGAAGGGATCCGTGAGGGAAAACGGGAAAACACGAAGAGAGAAACAGAGCTAAGGTCAATTAGTCGAAGGTAAAAGGCAAGAATAAGGCAAGGTAAGCATGGAACATAAGGTAAGTAGTGTACAAGTAGTGTTACGTATAGTAGAAGTAGTGTAGATGTGGATGTAGATCACGGACCAGTGAGAAAGGTAAGTCGAAGGGGTATTAAAACACAGGTTTATTCTTATAAAAAATATATATATATATATAAACACAGGAAAATAAGAAAACCATGTCATCTTGCAGGGCGGAGGAGTCCGTAGATTTTCTATAGATATTAATAATCGTCAGGGGAACAGGCGGCCCGGAAGCCTGCGGGAGAACCCCGCAGGGAAATTCGCTACATTACCAATTGAACTTAATTAATATATAATATAGCAAACCATATTATTAAACTTGATACCAGCTTAACTATGATTAATAACATACTTTTTATGTCACTGTCTGGAAACTGGATATACATTAATGTTGATCATTATACAGAAAGTTCTTGGTGGGCCTACAGTAATGTTAATACATCCTTGCAATAACATGAAAATAATGAATACACTGAATGACAATGTTGTATCTACTGTGTAGGTCACTAAGTAAATATGCAAGTGCAGTGAATTTACCAGCAGAAAAAAAAAACAATGAGTTAGAGCTGCATACTTTGCACCTTTAAAATTTGTAGCACAAAATTACAATATATGTACAATAACATTCACTTTCGGAATTTCACGGAGTAGGTAGGAACTTTGTTATGTTTGAGGAGTACTATGCTATTTGTAATACTGTAAGCTATTAAAAACTAATTGGCCCATGGGTTAGGCTCAGCTAGGTTTGATTTAGACGTGTAATTCTAGGAGTTCCCAATTTTATTATAAGAGGTGATCCATTAATTTACCAAATTACTGTCAACAATGTCAGGGTTAACTTACCTGCTCTCCATGTGTTGCCACATCCTATTTACCTACACAATAGTCCTCTGGGGTCCCATCCCTGCAATGTGGTATCTTTGATGTATGGCTCCCCATGCCTCGGTAATTTTCTTCTTTCCCTCTAGTTTAAACTCGTTTTTTTTTTTTGTCCTCCAGCACATTTTTATATACTTCATACAGTTCGAGGAGCAAATTTTGTTCTTTGCTTGAAGAATACTGAAGTGTTTTACTTTCCATCGCGTGCGGAATAAGGGAGTGCTCTTCTCGCCAATTCTCAAACCCCATGCTTACAAATCCTATCGCGTGTCACCAATGTGGTATGCGTCACAATATGGAATCCACATGTGAAATACACCGAATGCACAAAAGTGGAATGGTATAAGGCCTTTTTTAAGCATACGGAATTGTGGAATCCACTTGTGGAGCGTGTCATTCGCACAAAAGTAGAATGCCTTAATATTTGTTTAAGAATACGACCGTAAAATGTAATAGGTGTAGATCAAGGAGACTTAAACACTTGTGTCTTGTATGGTTATCGTTTTCTTTGTCAATGAATAAAAGGTACAGTTATCTATGTTTTTATTTTTTTTATTAATTTATTTATCTTTTTTTTTAGAGCATGACCAACTGTATCTATCTATATAGATATATATGTATTTATGCATGAGTCTATATATATATATATATATATATGTATGTATGTATGTATGTGTATATGTGTGTGTGTCTGCGCGTATATGTATGTATCTATATATACATATATACATATATATAAATATATGTATTTATTATGTATGTGTGTGTATTTATATATATAAATACATATATGCATATGTGTGGATATATTCATATATGTACATATATACATACATATATGTCCACACACACACACACACACACACACACACACATATATATGTATATATATATATATATATACAGATATATATACACACATATATATATATATATATATATATATATATATATATGAATGGTGTAAACACTCTACCACATATATGTATATATATATATATATATATATATATATATATGTATATATATATGTATGTATGTATATATATACACACATATATACATACATATATATACACATACATACATTTATATATGTATGTATCTCTATGTATATATACATATATACTCAACCCAATTTTATCAAATTCGTGCAAATCCGCATGCAGATTGCGCGCATGTGATGAGTGTGTGTCATGCACACACATCGCCCGCGCGCTCGCGTGAGCACATGCACGAATTTGATAAAATTGGGTTGGTCTTATCTAGATATGATAGTGCTGCCCAACTGCTGCCTTGTAGTTCAGCCCGTGCATGGTCAAAGGCTGTGGGTCACCCTATGCAAAAGAATCAACTGCTTTGGCATCTGTGAGATGAAAAGTCTTCGGGAGTTTACCCTGACGAAAATCCGGAACCGGAGTCCCTGAGGCAGTTCGTCGTCGCCTGCGTCCTCGCTCTGGCAACTGCGACGTTGTAGTGACCAGAAAGGCTAGATCTTAGTGTCAGACTTCGACACTCACGCTATTTACTGGTTACTTTAAATCCACGCTATGCCGACGGAGCGGGCCGAGCGGTAAGCACTCTCCGAGGGCACGGTGGGTTTGGGATAAATATTGTTCGTGAAATTTACACACATCCTGTAGCATTCATCATATATCGAACCCTTTTGGTTCCTTAATGTTACTTTAAGTATATTATACAACGGGGTTTTACAAATACCGCGAAGGTTTAAACTTAACACTCCCCGGGTGGAAAATCAAAAGGAGCCTGGGCACAACTCCTTGCTAAAAGAACATCACTATGAAAATGAAACAAAGAAACACATAAAACTAATATTTAATAAAAGAGCTTGGATATATGTACCTAAATGATAAAGATATAGCAAAGCCGGCATATACTGCTGGTGCACACATAACTTATCTTACAAAAGAGGGCTGCCTCGAATCCTCCGTCCGTCACCGTAAATCACCGTAAGGTTAAACCAACAAAGAAAAATAAAGGCTCGACTACGGCCTCTCTCTATGCCTGCAGCAAGGGTTATCCTAAGCAAGCAGTCTTCCGCCAAGGATCTCTGGCTAACTGCTAGAATACCACTTGTTTTTGTCAATCAACCCGTGGATTGGGAGAGAGAGTACCTGTAGCCTGGGCCGTGCGAGCGTGACTCCCTTGTCCCTCTCCCATACCTCTGACATCGTCTTAGAGGCGGGAACAAGCAGTTAAGTGATTGTGGTTCTGGAGGCTTATAATATGATAATAAAATTAAAATAACACTATGAACAGTTTTAAGGCATTAATTACAAGGCAGAAACAAGTATAAAAACTAAACAAAGTATATACATTCATATTCAAAATAATATAACTCTTCGTTGTAACGTCCACGGGGGGGTGTCCACGGTGGTGGTCCCTGGTGGAGACAAGCGGAGATGTCAGGCCTCCAGCCCTGCCACGAATTGCTTGGGACCCCCCTTCATGGTTTCGTTTTCTTATGGTTCACTACAACGTCGCAAGTGTCAAACCGCATCGGTCTTTGCCGTTTCTTTGGGTCCATCAGCTGCGTTAAGCGAGGGCGCATGCTACTTGGGCACCAGTTTGCGTCTGTTATTCTTTCGCCCATATATGGGCAATCGACTAATGGTGGTCGTCTGTGTGTATATGTATATATATATATATATATACATATACATACACACACACACACACACACACACACACACACACACATATATATATATATATATATATATATATATACCTATATATAGATATAATCCAGTCAAGGATTACCTAGATCAGCCTGTGGGGTAACCTGATGAAATCTTTCGTAAAATGTTGAGTAGGGCCCAAAGAGTCACAAATGGCCTTTGCCAGTTATTTTCAATGGTGGGGTCAACCTTATCACTTCATGCTTGCAAATGCACATTACATTTCATTTTACAGCGCATCCTCATCTTGTTGAAGTCAATTTGATATTTATATTTTTCTTTCACGAAGTTAAGTTGTTTTCAAATGCTAGGTTGCCAATTTGTCATTTCAGGAAAATAATACAAAAAATTAAAAGCTTTTTTTTGTGATATCAATTCCCAGTTGTTGATAGTAACCCTGGTCTTCCAAGAGCACTTCACGATTTCACGCATTCACCGGGTGTAACTTTACAGCAGCCTTCTACAGGTGAGGCATGACTAAAGCACCGAGCCATGATAAAACTGACTGAATTGGAATTTTCAATCTTTGATACATCAGTTAGTTACATTGGTTTACCTCAAGCCAAGAAGTTTTGCATTCAGAACTGATTGTTATAAAAGCTGAAAATGATGTCAGTAAAAACTCGTAGACTGTGATTAGAACGGATTGTAA
Source organism: Penaeus chinensis (assembly GCF_019202785.1). NCBI lineage: Eukaryota > Metazoa > Arthropoda > Malacostraca > Decapoda > Penaeidae > Penaeus > Penaeus chinensis. The sequence goes on along the minus strand of NC_061819.1, from coordinate 29,326,084 downwards.
CGCGATTTTTTATATATTTATTATTTTGAGTATAGCGTTAGTATCTTCCCTATATCATAGTGCACAGGGATGCCTGATTAACCCGGGGTTGCATATACGTCTAACAGATTTACGCTCCGACGTAACGATAGTAGGTACAGGTATAACCGTACGATTGGCAACTTTTGAGTCGGTTTGAACCACAGTTGAGTCCGTTAGTTAATGTAGGACTAGGGTTTAAGCTAGAATCGTTATTCGCTTGTTAACCATACCCTGCTCACCCTCTAGAAGTCGCTGGCATGTTTTGGGTAAATCCCAAGCGATCATGTGATTCGTGATTTTCACAGCTCGTACGCTTCATATAGTACGGTTTTTCTGGATATAGACCCCCTGTCGATGAAGGCTGACACGCGCAGCTAGACATATCAACCTCGGGAGATTTGCTGACCCCGATTGGATTCGCTTGCGAGAAAGCTTGCGAATATTTTTCACGTCACCGTTCATTAGTGCATCATTCTGTCGCATATCATTAAATGTTGAATTCAATGTGGTAGTTGAAATAATTTTGTATTAATTCTATAGCTAATGTATCGCATTGCTGTTAAAATGAACGTTAATCTCCGTGTTTGGCATACATTTCCGGTTTCATTCTCATTGACGCTCCCTTTCACTCACACACACGCACACACACTCACTCACTCATCCTCGCACAACAAAAGACACTGAAACCTTTCATTTATAGGGTTTGTTGCTGTCGAAGTCGCAGGCGTAAAGATCATTTCTTCTCAATGTTACGACAATTAGTTCAAGTAAATCCTTGCGGATTGTTACTCTCATATCTATGAGAGACGGTTGGTAGTTCAAGCCAGGTCCTTGCAGATCGTGACTTACGTCTCCCTCTTCTATTTTCTTCTTTAATTTTGTGAAAGTAAAACACAAATTGTTGTCTTTCTTTTTCTCTTTTTCTTGGCCCTTATGTATATAATCTGGTTCACCGATATTTGAAACGGCACCGAGGGAGGACCCTGCTGCAGAAACGGTCACCTTCAGGATGTTAAGCCGCCCTAGGATGTGGAAGGGAACCGCCTGCCAGGACACCCGTAGATCCAGCAAGGGACCAAGAACTCGCCAGCGCAAGTACCAGTCGCCCCATGATTCTGTGCCTGCCTGGACGCTCGCAGATCCGGTCAAACTCCAGGAGCTCGTCAGCACAGGTATCAGCCACCCTGAGGTGCCGAAGAGGACGCCTCCTGCCCGGACGTCGGGACGAGCGGGCAGCCGAGAAGAACCTGGACGAGATCTGCGAAGACGTGTGGATGTCGAGGATGATTTACCAAGGACTGGGATGAAAAAGACGACAAGGACGAACAGCCATGAAGATGCACCAGGGACGGCGCACGCGAGAACAAAATTACCAGCAAGTCAGGACCAGCCAAGTTGGGTAACCCTTGAGGCAAATCTCAAGGGCGAGGCATTAGTAGGTGGCCGAGCAATATACCGTGTACATAAGCACGATTTGTGAAGCATTAGACATAGACCGCGTGGTAGTTTGCCACGTGGCCCGAAGTCCAGTAAAGAACCAGCGCCTCGGCGCGGACTTAGATGACGAGTTCATCTGACCTTGTTTGGACTCTCAGACGTGTCTCAGCACCTGCGGGCTCAGGTCATCTCACCAGCCTTCCGCCTCCCCCACAAGGCTGGTCGGCGGCCCCGCTGACCTCCCCGCTCTCGGCACTTACCCAAGACTCGTCTCGTGTGTTACCATCACTTGTAGTACTCTTCAGAAATAAAGCCAGACGTTATAACCACTATGTCTACCCCTGCAAACCAATGATTAAGGCGTCATCAATAGCCTTCTACGGATGCTCGTTTTCCTCTCCCACACGCTGACTTGAAACCCAGCATCAGGAGTTGTCCTCGCGATAAATGGAGGCATAACTCTGGAAACAAACTGCGAGAGATTAGAGATGACTTTGGCGGTTGAGTGACCAGCATCTATCCCAACCGACAAGTAGAAGTTGTATTAACAAGACTAAGAATCGGGCACACAAGACGAGGCTGATGATGGCGAAAAGTGAAGCTCGCTGTGAGGAATGCCAAGAGTCATTAACGGTCGCACATGTCATGTAGTGGAAAGATGTGCAATAATCTCAGACCAAAGACGTTTGTACTTGTCTTCCCCATATACACTGTTGTATTGGGGGAGGGTTGTAACATAGAAGGTCCGATTAGTGTTCTTAGTGAGATTAATATTTTTAATAAAATTTAATTATACATAAAGTTTATGCAATGATTTTAGACATTGAGAGCATAATGCTATATGCTTTGATTTTTAATACAGTATTTATTGTTATTTATTGCTATTTATGACGTTTTAAATATCTAAATATTTCAATCAAACCGCTGCAGATACTTGAGAAAAAATGAATCCGGCAAGTTCATTAATGCCTTCATCAACATGGGGTACGTAGATGACGTAGATGTTGAGACCCTCTCAGAGTTTGTGTGTCGCATGTAAGCCCAACGATCCTGTTTCCTACCCAAAATTGTGCAAAAGATTTCATCAGGTTATCTCACAAGCTGATTTAGATCGCCCTTAATTGTATTAATGTTGATTACTGGCGGGGGAGCCCACCACTGAAAATTACTGGCACATATGACATTGGGCATCCTCAATTCCTAGTGGTTTTGGAATTTTATTTAACAAAGCTAATGTAGATCATCACAGGGGTATCATTTGAATTGCTCTAATGGCCACACACCTGCCAGTGGTCTGGTTGCATGTTAAGGAATGTACATGAGACTATAGGATATACATAAAAATTAGTAACGTTCCAGATACCAGGACTTTCCTGGGCTCCGTGTCTAAACAGGTGCGTTTATGGCAATCAGTGCATAGATTAAAAGTGTTAAGAAGCCGTTCCTTTATGACCAAGGAAAAGAGGGGATGATCCCCTGCCCCTTTCACAAAGCCTGAGCGAGCGAAGAGAGAAAGACACGCATGCACGCACGCACATAAACACACGCGGTTAGATAGATAGACGGATAGAAAGAGAGAAGAAAGAGAGAAGGAAGAGAGAGAGAGAGAGAGAGAGAGAGAGAGAGAGAGAGAGAGAGAGAGAGAGAGAGAGAGAGAGAGGGAGAAGAGAGAAGAGAGAGAGAGAGAGAGAGAGAGAGAGAGAGAGAGAGAGAGAGAGAGAGAGAGAGAGAGAAGGAAAGAGAAAGAGAGAGTGAAGGAAAGAGCGAGAGAGAGAGTGAGGGAAAGAGAGAGAGAGAGAATGTGAAGGAAAGAGAGATAGAGAGTGAAGGAAAGAGAGAGATAGAGAGAGTGAAGGAAAGAGATAGAGAGAGAGTAAAGGAAAGAGAGAGATAGATAGAGAGAGAGAGAGAAGGAAAGAAAGAGACAGAGAAGCTGGATGTTGATGGCACAAATAAAAGTTCTTTCCTTATTAACTGAGCCCGCACATCATTATCGTCTTAGTTAATCAGTTGCAGCAATACAATATTATTGTTATTATTCTCGTTGTCTTTGTTATTGTTATTATTATTGTTGTCAAGATTATTAATATTGTTATTGTTGTTATTGTCAGCATCATTATCATCAACCCTTTCATTGATATTATGAAAAAAAAAAAGATAAAATTTACGAAAATTGTTATCACTATTATCGTTGTTATTATCATGATTTCCATAATCACCATTTTGGTCATTTTCATTATTTTTACTACCATTACAATTTTCATTGCTTTCATTATAAGCATCTTCATTACTATTACGATTATTACTAATTAACAGCACCGTCATCATCATGATTAATTATCAACATCAACGTTTTTATTGTCACTATTTTATTAATATCACAGTCATTAGTACCATCATCGCTATTGCTGTTATCATTATCATCGTATTAGAATCGTCATTATCACTTTGTCATTATCACTTTTTCACTAATAAATACCATTACTGCTGCTACTGCAGTGCTTCAGCAGATCCGCCAAGATCACTGGCATGATGTTTTGCTCAACAAATTCGTTAATTATTAGAGATAGTTGGCAGGATGGAAGCTCACAGAAAACAAAATAAGTCATACAATATCTCTTAGGAGAAAGTAGAAGAAAACAGTGGCTAAAACTAAATAAAACTAGCGGGGATTAAAACCGAACTCTATAGCAATTAAAACACTGCAAAGAGCTAAAAAGTGAACTATATTTAATAATAAAATTGATAATAGTTAATAAAACACAAGTAGAATATAAGATAATGCAGATCAAACTGAACCAACCCGCAAATAAAACAGGTGAAGGACTTAAAAGTAAAGCAGAACTTATCGTGGGCAAAAATAAAATCAAATGTAATTAGTAAAACATGCAGGAACCTTAAAAATGAAAGTGAACTTAAATGAGCAAAAACAAAACTGAATATACATAATCAAACACTGGAGGAGACTGAGAACTGAAACAGATCTTAAACGAAATGAAATAACATGGAAGAGAACAAAAGACTACGGTAAATGAAGTAAAAGAACATAAAAAACAACGACAGTCCAGAAAAAGAAAGTTCAAAATAACAAAAGAGAAAGCAAAGGAGATTGAAATAATCATAAGCAAATCCTTACTTCCTTTGGCCTTAGAATAAACGCTACTTAACTTTTATAGTTCTTACTCATAATAAAAAACAATCTATAAATTCTTTAAAATGTTTTGGCTCGCAGGACCTTACAATATTCAAATAAAAAATAATGAAATATAAGCAGAAAAACACGAAATAGAAAACGGGAGTATATAAATTGTAAATCAAAAGGGGAGTATATAAATTGTAAATCAAAAGGTCAAATAAAAATTATCCAACAAAACAAAAAAAAAAGGACTAGATCACGTTTATTTAATATGACAGCCACTAAAACATTTTAAAACAAGGGAAAAAAGATCCTTGAAACAATATATCAAACAAGCTTGAAATCTAGGGGACGCTACCATTTTGGGGGATAACTTCCTTATCCTGAGCACCACTTTAAATCACGTATTTATGACTGGTGTAACGAGTGTTGATAAATTATCTATGGACATTACGAAAGTGGCCACTGATTACTACACCAGCAAGGTCTATCTCACAACGCTCCAGACAACCAACGTGGGTCGGTGACCCTACACTATTAAGGGAACAAAAGCGAGTTCAGGAGCTTTTTGATTTCTACAAGCAGGACAATTCCCGTGATAACCTTTTTCAGTTTCTTAACGCTAACAAAAATCTACGGGAATTCATTTTTTAAAAAAGAAATGAACACTTTGAACAGTTCCTACAAAGCAATAACAATAACACGTCAATGTCTGAGATCTGGAAAAAAAAATCGGAATAATCGGAAAAAGGAACAATCGGTGACCTCAATTCCTTTCGCAAGGAACAATCGGTGACCTCACTTCCTTTTGCAAGGAACAATCGGTGACCTCATTTCCTTTTGCAAGGAACAATCGGTGACCTCACTTCCCTTTGCAAGGAACAATCGGTGACCTCACTTCCCTTTGCAAGGAACAATCGGTGACCTCACTTCCCTTTGCACGGAACTATCGGTGACCTTACTCCCTTTTGCAAGGAACAATCGGTGACCTCACATTTTTTTGCAAATAACAATCGGAGACCTCACTTCCTTTTGCAAGTAACAATCGGTGACCCCCATCCGTTTTGCAAGGAACAATCGGTGGCCTCACTTCCTTTTGCAAGGAACAATCGTTGACCACACTCCCTTTGCAAGTAAATACGGGGCCCGTATATATGTATATATACAGTATGCAATATCACGTCGTCTCACACCAAGAGGCTTAAAACAATGCTGAATATCTCGCCTCCCCCCTCTCCCACAGGCTTACAAATATTACCATATATGGAAACTGACGCACTAAAGGTGGCAACACACTCCAGTTGTAGCCACAGCGTGGCGTCGTTTTGCCCTGCATATTCCTTAAAGACACTGGGAGAGACTACTTTACATTGCCAGGCGCTCTCTTGCATCTCCCTTCATACTGCAACATGAACTTCGGTCGCCTTCCCTTCGCCGAAGCCGAGGACACGAGTGTTTTATCCCGCGAGTGAGGAGGATGCTCGGAAAATGTTGCCACGGACGGCTCCTATATAACATTTTGGTTGTTTAATAAATGTATAGTTCATTTGCATTTTCTGACATCGTTCTCTCTCCTAGAATAAGCAACCACGAGATGGAATTGAATTACTTTACTTTGTTTTTTACATTTAAGAGTAATTATTACTTCACAGAACATTATCAAACGACATTGCCAAATCGCCTCCAGTTCACCCAGCAGTATGTGGAGAGCGCACAGGAAGCTCCATTGCTGGATGAGAGATAACAGATCAATATGGTCATAGATTAATTTAGTTCAAAATTTGATAGGTCTATATATTTACAGATGCCAGTGCCCTATAAGCCCTATTTGATGTTCTAATTATCAGAATCTATATATTCATTGTAGCCCTACTACGTAGTCACTTCATTAGTTCGGTTAGACGCTACTAGATGGCGTAGCTACGGCCCACGAGAAGCATTTAAAAAGGTATCAGCGATTTTGCAAAGATTTGATTCGATTGAGCTGCCAGATGTAGATGTTTCATAGCGATGTCCGTTGCCCGCAAGGGTCGCGTTTTCCGTTGACAAACCCGGAAATCATTTCCGATTAGTCAGATTTTATCATTATTTTTTTCATATTCCACATTATATTTCCTCTCGTTTTATAATGCTAGTGCATCTGCTTTGTTGCTTTCTCAAAACTATATGCGTTTTAATTTCGTTTTTCCTTATCGTTTCCATTATCCGTTCTTAACTATTTAACGACGCGACTGCTTGTTTCCCGTAAATGCCTCCCGTCCGGCGGAAAGCGACCGCCGCCGCCTCAGTTCCCCCCGGGGCCTTGGAGGGGGTAGACCCTCGAACTTCTGTTGTCAGTGTGACATGGGTAAGGTTTTCTTATTAAATATTGTTTTATTACCAATGTGTCGCTTTTATCATCATAGATCATTCCTGTGTTATTGATGATTTTTTTTTTCTTTGTAGGTATGTAGGGTCAATTTTGGCTTCACGAGAGCGACCAGGCCGGCCTCCTGCTGGCTCCGTGCCGTCGCACCAGCCAAGCGGAGAGCTTTTCTTGCGACTCTGCAGGGAGGGACTTTCTTTTTCCAAGCAAGGCTTTGGCTGGGCAGCTCACTTGTACCCTCCACACTGACGGTATGTGTGATAAATATTTTCTGTAAGTTTGCTGTGTCACATGACACGTAGTACTAATTAATGGGGGGGGGGGGCGGGGGGTACATGGGTCTGTCCCCTCCGTCTAGGGAATAAATAGATGGTAGATAAGGTTAGGTTCGGAGTTTTAGGTTCACCTGATACCACACGGTTTACTTACGTGTGACTAGTGTTTTATTACAACTGTATTGTTAGAAACTTGACTCGGTGTTTATGAAAATGGACTTTCTACGCATCTCGTTTTGCACTTGTTCATTCGGGAGCCATTTTCGTCCGTCGGACAAAGGCTCGTGTTTTCGAAAATGTGAATTTTTAAGGTTTCATAAATCACTTTCTTCGATTTCTCCAGGTTCCTATGACCCCCACCCCCCTTTCAATCCCCGGCCCCCACGCATCCCCCAAGATCGTCATGTAGATGAAATATATATAAAAAAAAATCAAGTTTTCCGTTACTTAGCGTCTCCCTCGGTAGCCAAAACCATGCTCTCAAACCCAAACAAGTCCTTAATCAGAAGTCATTCTCTGAAAGAAAATCCGTCCTTTTTCTTATAATAAATATTAAGTTCTTGACGCCTCCTAATCTGATCTGAATTTATTCATTTTTAGAAAGCCAATGGAAATGGAAATTGAAACCTAATACTGAATACCTTTCCTAAAAAAAAAACGTGAATTTTAAAATAGTGTCCCCTTAATTTATTCCAGTTTTCTCTTCCAATTTTAAATAGGTCGTTGCGTTTTCCTCCACGTCGTCGTCGTCGTCTTCTTCCTCTTCCTCTTCCTTCTCTTTCTCTTTCTCTTTCTCTTTCTCTTTCTCTTTCTCTTTCTTCTCCTTCTTCTCCTCCTTCTCCTCCTTCTTCTCCTTCTTCTTCTTCTTCTTCTTCTTCTTCTTCTTCTTCTTCTTCTTCTTCTTCTTCTTCTTCTTCTTCTTCTTCTTCTTCTTCTTCTTCTTCTTCTTCTTCTTCTTCTTCTTCTTCTTCTTCTTCTTCTTCTTCTTCTTCTTCTTCTTCTTCTTCTTCTTCTTCTTCTTCTTCTTCTTCTTCTTCTTCTTCTTCTCTCCTCCTCCTCCTCCTCCTCCTCCTCCTCCTCCTCCTCCTCCTCCAAACGCCCAGACGCTCTGCTCCCTCCGTTAGTTTCAGACGGTGAATATAGCTGCCTAGATTTTCCCTTGTCTTTAAAAGTTTTCATGGTTAGTATCTGGTCCTTCACGTGTGTGTGTGTGTGTGTGTGTGTGTGTGTGTGTGTGTGTGTGTGTGTGTGTGTGCGTGTGTGCGTGCGTGTGCGTGTGCGTGTGCGTGTGCGTGTGCGTGCACATGTGTACATGTGTGTATGTGTATATAATTTATATGTATGTATATGTATATATATTATAAATATGCATATTGTATCTATATACATATGTATATTCAACTATAAATATATGTGCATCTATGTATTTATATGTATATGTATATAAATGCATGTGTGTATATATGTATGTGTATGCACATGTATATGTTATTCGATATATGTGTATATATACATGTTTATTTACATATATACGTTCTTTCATATTCGTGCCATCACCGATGGTAGATAAGGTTTGACGAACTACTTGACTGACCAATGATCCTTCCCAGACACTTTGTTCCCTCCATGAGCCTCAAACAGCGAATGTGGCTGCCTAGGTTTATGTCACTTTTCCGTGTAAAATACCATTGTTACCACCTTAAGTTTCCCCTTATAATGTTTATTATGTTGTGATAAGTATATGGCTTATATATTGTGTTTGTTGTATTTGATGAAAATTAAGATTATTCGTAATTTACATAGCACTCCATTGCAAGTATCAATCGGTGACCTCACTCAATTTTGCAAGCAATTATCGATGACCTAATTCTCTCTGCAAGAGACAGTCGGTGACCCAACTCCCTTTGCAAGAAACAGTCAGTGACCCAACTCCCTTTGGAAGAAACAGTCGGTGACCCAACTTCTTTCGCAAAAAACAGTCGGTGACCCAACTCCCTTTGCAAGAAACAGTCGGTGACAACTCCCTTTGCAAGAAACTGACCCAACTCCCTTTGCAAGAAACATTTGGTGACCCAACTCCCTTTGCAAGAAACATTTAGTGACCCAACTCCCTTTGCAAGAAACATTTGGTGACCCAACTCCCTCTGCAAGAAACAGTCGATGGCCCAACTCCCTTTGCAAGAAACAGTCGGTGACACAACTCCCTTTGCAAGAAACAGTCGGTGAGACAACTCCCTTTGCAAGAAACATTTGGTGACCCAACTCCCTTTGCAAGAAACAGTCGATGACACAACTCCCTTTGCAAGAAACATTTGGTGACCCAACTCCCTTTGCAAGAAACATTTGGTGACCCAACTCCCTTTGCAAGAAACATTTGGTGACCCAATTCCCTTTGCAAGAAACATTTGGTGACCCAACTCCCTTTGCAAGAAACAGTCGATGGCCCAACTCCCTTTGCAAGAAACAGTCGGTGACACAACTCCCTTTGCAAGAAACTGACCCAACTCCCTTTGCAAGAAACATTTGGTGACCCATCTCCCTTTGCAAGAAACTGACCCAACTCCCTTTCCAAGAAACATTTGGTGACCCAATTCCCTTTGCAAGCAACAATCAGTGACAACTCCCTTTGCAAGCAACAATCGGTGACTTCCCTCCCTGTTGAAAGAAACAAGCGGTGACTTCCCTCCCTTTTGCAAGAAACAATCGGCGACTTCCCTCCCTTTTGCAAGAAAATCAGTGACCATTCTTTCCCTTTTGCAAGAAAAATTGGTATCCTCAGACGATGGATGAATTTCGTTGTTTTTTTAGATGGTTTTATGGTTTGTGTTCTGAGTTGATAATTCATTCACTAGCACCTTTAGATCTTATATATATATATACTATTTTTTTTATATATGCAATGTTACGTAAGGCAAGTCATTGTAAATGCTTTTTGCACTAATGACGCTTGGGTTTTGATCTCGCAATAATACGCCAAATTTACAATTAAAATACTATTGTTACCACTTTAATAATTTTTTATAATGTTTTTTCTCTTGTGATAAGCATTTGGGTTACAGATTTTGTTCAGTTCAATGAAAATTAAGATTGTCCTTAATTTACATAACATTCTATTATAACGCATATACATAAACATATATACATATAGATTTATATATATATATAAATATGCTTTCATATATTTATTTATATGCCTTTATACATTATATATACATATATATACACACATATGTGCGTACATATATTCTATATACATATATCTATATATACCTATATGCCTATATATAGATACCTATATGTATCTATACACACTGTTATGCGTAATTAAATAAATATGCATCTATATATGCGTATATATGTATAAATGTGCGTATATCTATGTATATATATGCGTATATATATGCATATGGATAAAGGTGCGTGTATATATATGTATATATATGCGTATATGTATATATATATATATATATGTGTTATGCTTATATATATGTATATATATGCGTATATATGTATATATACGTATATATTTCTGTCTATATATGTATATATTATATATATTGTATATATGAGTATATATATGAGTATATATGTATGAATATGTGTATATGTGTATGTATTTGCATATATGTGTATATATATATGCATATGTATATATATTATGCATATATATGTGTATATATATATGCATATATGTATGTATATATATACACTCCATTGGCAAGTTTCAGTTGGTAATCCTTAGACGGTGGATGTGCCTGGCTCGTTTTCCCTTTGTTTTTAGATGTTTTTATGGGTAGCGGTTTGTTTTCTGACATGATAGTTCAATCACTATCACCTTTCGATGCTTAAGATGTGTCTATATACAATATGAAAATTAGATGGACCATTTTGTCCTACCACCTTTAGATTGTCAGCATGTATTTTGATTCGTCTATATGCAATGTCATGTAGATTAAATGTACTGTTTTGACCTGCCAGCTTTTTGCACTGATGACTCTTAGGATTGGTTCTTACATTAATACTCCATTTATGTCAATTTTACTCTTAAAATACCATTACCACCTTATTTTTTTGTTTCTTATGTGGTTACATTACTGATGATTTTGTTGAATTAAGTGAAAATTAGGCTTCTTATTTTACTTTTTCTCGAATTTTAGATTATTTTGTAAATCTAACTCGTGGTGTCCTTGATGAATAGATACCCATTTTATGTATATAATGCATAATGTATTTATATGTTTGTATATCAGTATGTATGTATATTTAAGTTGTATAAATATGAATATATGCCTATATATTTTTATATAAACAAACGCACGCAAACGCGCACACGCACGCACGCATGCATGCATACGCATATGTATGTGTGTACAATATACATACATGCATATGTGATATATATATGTATACATGAGATATATATATACACACATGTATGTATGTATGTATGTGTTTTTTTTTTTTATATATATATGTATATATATGCGTATATATGTATATATATGCGTATATATGTATATATATGCGTATATATGTATATATATGCGTATATATGTATATATATGCGTATATATGTATATATATGCGTATATATGTATATATATGCGTATATATGTATATATATGCGTATATATGTATATATATGCGTATATATGTATATATATATATATATATATATATATATATATATATATATATATATATATATATATATATATATATATATATATATATATATATATATATATATATATATATATATATATATATATATATATATATATATATATATATATATATATATATATATATATATATATATATATATATATATATATATATATATATATATATATATATATATATATATATATATATATATATATATATATATATATATATATATATATATATATATATATATATATATATATATATATATATATATATATATATATATATATATATATATATATATATATATATATATATATATATATATATATATATATATATATATATATATATATATATATATATATATATATATATATATGTATATATATGCGTATATATGTATATATATGCGTATATATGTATATATATGCGTATATATGTATATATATGCGTATATATGTATATATATGCGTATATATGTATATATATGCGTATATATGTATATATATGCGTATATATGTATATATATGCGTATATATGTATATATATGCGTATATATGTATATATATGCGTATATATGTA
>NC_061819.1:29286091-29308591 GCF_019202785.1 Penaeus chinensis | reverse complement strand
ATATATATATATATACACACATGTATGTATGTAGGTTTTTGTTTATATACACGTTGTGTGCGTGTGTGTGCTTGCGCTGCGCGCATTCATGCACACAGTGGGTGAGTCTATCATCGATATGATGATGGGTTGAGGACCACTAACAATGATTACCTAACTAACTACACCCCTGGGGAAGGATCATTTGTTAGCCGCCCCAGTATAAAACAAACACTCAAGTACATATATGTGTGTGCTTTTTTATATATATTCTTATAAATATTTGTGCGTTTGTGTATATATATGCTTATATACATAAATTTATATGTGTATATATAAACGTGTATAATTCAGTAGCACCTTTAAATGGTCAACATGTTTTGATTTGTCTGTATACTATGTTATGTAAATTAAATGTACTACTTTCATCTGCCACGTTCTTTGGTTTTGATCTCGTGTTAATATGCGATTTCTGTCAATTTTTCCTTTTAAAGTACCATTGTTAACACCTTAGGTTTCCTTGTATAATGTTTTCCTCTTGTGATAAGAATATGGCTTGCATACTGAATTCGTTGAATTTGATGAAAATTGTGATTTTTCTTAATTCACAATAACTCTATTGGCCTCCTATTGCAAGTTTCAGTCGGTGACTTCGCTCTCTTTGCAAGAAACAATCTGTAATCCCCAGATGGTGGATGTGACTGGCTCGTTTTTCCTTTGTTTTTAGATGTTTCCATGGGTAGCATTTTGTTTTCTGACATGATAGTTCAATCACTATCATCTTTCGATGCTTAAGATGTGTCTATATACAATATGAAAATTAGATAGACCATTTTGTCCTACCACGTTTAGATTGTCAGCATGTATTTTGATTCGTCTATATGCAATGTTAAGTAGACTAAATGTACTGTTTTGACCTGCCAGCTTTTTGCACTGATGATGCTTGGGTTTTGTGCTAACATTAATACTCCATTCATGTAAATTTTACTCTTAAAATACCATTGTTACCACCTTATTTTTCTGTTTCTTATTGGTTACATAAGAGATTTTGTTCAATTTGGTGAAAATTAAGATTCTTCTTAATTTACTTCACTGTTGATTTTTTTCTTGAATTTTAAATTATTTTGTAAATCTAACTCGTGGTATCCTTGATGACTAGATACCCATTTTATGTATATAATATATACATATTGTATATGTATATATATGTATTTACATGTATGTATATATTTTGTATAAATATGTACATGTGTATGTTTATATAAACAAACGCACGCAAATGCGCACACACACGCACGCACGCATGCATACACATATGTATGTGTACAATATACGTACATGCATATGTGATATATATATGTATACATGAGATATATATATATACACACATGTATGTATGTATGGTTTTGTCTATATACACGTTGTGTGCTTGCGCTGCGCGCATTCATGCACACAGTGGGTGAGTCTGTCATCGATATGATGATGGGTTGAGGACCACTAACAATGATTACCTAACTAACTATACCACTGGGGAATGATCATTTGTTAGCCGCCCCAGTATAAAACAAACACTCAAGTACATATTGTGTGTGCTTTTATATATATATTCTTATGTATATTTGTGCATTTGTGTATATATATGCTTATATATACATATATTTGTATGTGTATATGTGTATAATTCAGTAGCACCTTTAAATGGTCAACATGTGTTGATTTGTCTGTATACTACGTTATGTAAATTATATGTACTATTTTCATCTGCAATGTTCTTGGGTTTTGATCTCGTGTTAATATGCGATTTCTGTCAATTTTTCCTTTTAAAGTACCATTGTTACCACCTTAGGTTTCCTCGTATAATGTTTTCCTTTTGTGATAAGAATATGACTTGCATTTTGTTTTCTGACATGATAGTTCAATCACTATCTCCTTTCGATGCTTAAAATGTGTCTATATACAATATGAAAATTAAATTAACCATTTTGTCCTACTACCTTTAGATATGTAGATTAAATGTACTGTTTTGACCTGACAGCTTTTTGAACTGATGACGCTTGGGTTTTGACCTTACATTAATACTCCATTTATGTAAATTTTACTCTTAAAATACCATTGTTACCACTTTAATTTTTATGTTTCTTATTGGTTACATTACAGAAGATTTTGTTGAATTTGGTGAAAATTAAGATTCTTCTTAATTTGCTTCATTTGAAATGTTTTCTTGAATTTTAAATTATTTGGTAAATCTAACTCGTGGCATCCTTGATAGATACACATTTTTTGTATATATATACATAAATGTTTATGTATATATTTGTATTTATATGTATATATATGTATATATGTATGTACATATGTAAGTATATGTAAATGTATATATATGTATATAAATGTATATTATATATATATATATATATATAAACAAACGCACACGCCCACGCGCGCACGCATACACATGTGTACATATATATACACATGCATATGTGATATATATATGTATACATGAGATATATATATACACACATGTATGTATGTGTTTTTGTCTATTAACACGTTTTATGCGTGTGCGCGTGTACGTGCGCTGCGCGCATTCATGCACAGTTGGTGAGTCTATCATCGATATGATGGTGGGTTGAGGACCACCAACAATGATTACTTAACTAATTACTTCCCTGGGGAAGGATCATTTGTTAGCCGCCCCAGTATAAAAACCCAGTCAAGTACATAATGTCAAATAGTTCGTCAAACAGCGCATCGTTGATGGCAGAAATGTGTAAAGTTTACATATACAAGGATTTATATACATAAATATAGCTATATTGACATATATGTATATACATAAACATGTACATAAAAATGTATATATGTGTATATATAGGTACATATATGGTGTGTGTGTGTGCGTGTGCATGTGCGCAATTGTGTGTAATAGTGAATGGTAAGTGAGGTCACAAGCATTTCTAGTGATGAGTAGTGAGATTCCAAGCATTGAATGGTTGAGTGATCCTGACCATTTATTTTTAATTATAGAAATATTCCAAGCATTCCAGGTGACTAGTAGTGAGATCCTGAACATTCATTTTGAAAATTAGTAAGTACCTCAGCATTCTTAGTAAATGGTATTAAATGGTAGTGAGATGAAAATTCCTATTGAATGGTAGCAAGGTCACGAGCATTGCTAGTGAATGATAGCTAGATCCTAGTTATCCCTATTGAATGGTAGTGAGATCCTTAAGCATCCCTAGTGATTGGTAGAGATTCTTAAGCTTTTTAGTGATTAGTACTACCACCAGTACCACCATCACTACCACCACCGCCATTACCACCACCACCTACCACCACCACCACCACCATTACCACCACATCCACCACCTTTACCACCACCACCATTACCACCACCACCATTACCACCACCACCATCACCATTACTACCACCACCACCATCACCATTACCACCACCACCATCACCTTTACCACCACCACCACCATCACCACCACCACCATTACCACCACCACCACCATTACCACCACCACCATTACAACCACCACCATTACCACTTTTACCACCAATACCACCATCACCACCACCATTACCACCACCATTACCACCACCATAAACATTACCATCACCACCATCACCATTACTACCACCACTATCATTATTACTACCACCATCACCATTACCACCACCACCACCATTACCACCACCACCACCATTACCACCACCACCACCATTACCACCACCACCACCATTACCACCACCACCATTACCATTACCACCACCACCACCTACCACCACGATTACCACCACAATCACCATTACCACCACCACCATCACCATTACCACCACCATCACTATTACCACCACCACCATTACCACCACCACCACCATTACCACCACCACCACCATTACCATCACCATCACCATTACCACTACCACCATTACCATTACCACCACCACTACCACCACCACCATCACAATTACTACCACCACCATCACCATTACCACCACCACCACCACCATTACCACCACCATCACCATTACCACCACCACTATCATTACCACCACCATCAATACCACCACCACCATCACCATTACCACCACCACCACCATTACCACCACCACCACCATTACCTCCATCACCACCCCCATTACCACCACCACCACTATTACCACCACCACCACCACCATTACCACCACCACCACCATTACCACCACCATCACCATTACCACCACCACTATCATTACCACCACCATCAATACCACCACCACCATCACCATTACCACCACCACTATTACCACCACCGCCACCACCATTACCACCACAACCACCATTACCACCACCACCACCATTACCACCACCACCACCATTACCACCACCACCACCATTACCACCACCACCACCATTACCACCACCACCATCATTACCACTACCACCATTACCACCACCACCATCACCATTACCACCACCACCATCACCATTACCACCACCACCATCACCATTACCACCACCATCACCATTACCACCACCACCCCCATTACCACCACCACCATTACCACCACCGCCATTACCACCACCACCATTACCACTACCACTACCACCATTACCACCACCATCACCATTACCACCACCACTACCACCATTACCACTACCAATACCACCACCATCACCATTACCACCACCACCATCACCATTACCACCACCATCACCATTACCACCACCATCACCATTACCACCACCACCATTACCACCACCATTACCACCACCATTACCACCATCACCATTACCACCACCACCATTACCACCACCACCACCACCATTACCATTACCACCACCACCACCATTACCATTACCACCACCACTACCACCATCACCATTACCACCACCACCACCATTACCACCACCACCACCACCATTACCATTACCACCACCACTACCACCATTACCACCACCATTACGACCACCATCACCATTACCACCACCACCATTACCATCACCATTGCCACTACCACCATTACCACTACCACCATCATCACCACCACCACCATCACCATTACCACTACCACCATCACCATTACCACCACCACCATCAATATTACCACCATTACCACCATCACCATTACCACCACCACCATCACCGTTACCACCACCACCATCATTTCCACCACCACCATTACCACCACCACCATCACCATTACCACCACAACCATCACCATTACCACCACAACCATCACCATTACCACCACCCCCATTACCACCACCACCATTACCACCACCATCACCATTACCACCACCGCCATTACCACCACCATCACCATTACCACCACCATCACCATTACCACCACCATCACCATTACCACCACCACCACCATCATTACCATCATTACCACCACCATCATTACCACCATCATTACCACCACCACCATCACCATTACCACCACCACCACCCTCATTACCACCATCATTACCACCACCACCACCATTACCACCATCATTACCACCACCACCACCATTACCACCACCACCACCACCCCCATTACCACCACCATCATTACCACCACCGCCACCACCATAACCACCACCACCACCCCCATTACCACCACCACCATTACCACCACCGCCACCACCACCACCGCCACCACCATAACCACCACCACCACCCCCATTACCACCACCACCACCCCCATTACCACCACCACCATTACCACCACCGCCACCACCATTACCACCACCACCATTATCCTAACCACCATTACCACCACCACCACCACCATTATCCTAACCACCATTACCACCACCACCACCATTATCACTACCACCATTACCACCACCACCATCATCATTACCACCACCATTACCAACACCATTACCACCACCACCATCGCGATTGAAATGGTGGGAATGATTGTTCTAATGACTAAAAATATATTCATGTTCATATATTCATATATATCCATGTGTATACATATACATATGCATATACTTATATATACATATATACAAATATTCACACATACATATACATATACACATGCATATGTATATACATATTTATACAAATATATATATATATATATATATATATATACACATGCATATAGTTTTATATACGCATATATTTCTTACATATATCATATATACATATATACGTATACGCGCACACATACATGCATACGTATAAATATATACATGTATATGCATACATATAGACATCATTATGTACATATATACAAATAGAGAGGTACATACATATATACATTTACATATATACATATACATGAGTACATATATATTTTTGTATATATACAAATGCACGTATATACATCTTCATATATATTATAAATATATATATATATATGAATATGAAATATATTTACATAAATATATATAAATATATTTATATATATAAATATTTATATATATAAATATATAGATTTATAATAAGAATATATATATATATTTTTGTATATGTATGGAAATATATGAATATATAGATATAGAAATATATAATGTATAAGTAAATATACATATAAATATATATATATATATATAAGTAAATATGTATTGTAAATGAATATATATGTAATATAAATTAATATAAATATATATATGTAAATATACGAATATATCAAATATATATGTATATAAATTAATATGTAAATACATATAAGTATAAATATATAATTATGTAAAAATATGAATAAATGTGTAAATCATTATGTATGGGAACAAATGTATAAATCTATATAGATGTGAAGAAGGTATAATTGATATATATATACATGAAAAAACGTATATATGTACATTGATATACATTTATATATATATATAAATGTATGTTTATTGGTGTATGTATATATTATTTACTATAAGTATTATTATTACTATTACTATCATGAATATTTTTACCATTATTGTTATTATCATGACTGTTAATGTTATTATTTACATTATTATTATTACTATTATTGCCATTAACATTGCTGTGTTGCTATTATTACTGTTATCTTTATCTTTGTAATTGTTATTATCATTATCATTATTATTGTTATTGTTACTGTTATCATTCTATTCATTGATATTTTTGTAGCTGGTGTTAGCATTATTATTATCGGTAATGATACAATTACCACCCTAATAAAGATTCTTATCTCTGTTTTATGACTACCCTTGGAAGATTTTTTTTTTTTTCTTTGTCTCCTTTCCAAACACACACGACAACGCACTCCGTTTTTTGCCCCAAAACACGTACACGACAACGCACGTCGTTTTTTTTTTTTTTTTTTTTTCCAAAAACGCACACAACTCGTGCCATTTTTTCTTTACTTTTTTTTTTTTTTTTTTTTTTCCAAACACATGCGCCCAACATCAACGCACGCAAGTAAACACATAAAATCAAGCAAATGACACACAACTGTGCTATTTTTCTTTTTCAGTCACTTTCACTGGAGACTGTGCAATGCACAGATTTGATCGTTCTCCAGGCGGACCCTCCCCTTACCACTGTTTATTGGTGGGAATCCCCCCCCCCCCCCCACTTATATATGCAAGGGTAAACAAAGGAATGCAAAGTTTCGATAAAAAAATATTTAAAATACAATTTGTTTTGAGGATAATATAAAGCACTACAGAACTCGCAAAAAGTAACACTTAATTATAAAAATCCCAAATAATGAAACTAAAGATAAAACGAACAAAAAAATAATATTGGCAGAAACATTACGGTGAATAAAACCCGTAGCCAGTCTTCCAGAATCATAAAAATGAAAAATAGCACAGAACATAATATAAAGTGCAAAGTCAATGCTCGATAATTAACGAAAGAGAAGATGCCAAAAACATTTGTGACTAGGAATCGAAAACAAATAAACAGGCAAGCAAAGATTCTGTTGGCTTACAAAATAAACTATAAAATGAGCATGTGAGAGAAATTAATACAAACATAGCAAAACTAAAATCATGCTTGGCAAATAAATTAAATCTAAAAACAAATAAGAGCGGTACTAGTAAGAAAAAATAAGTTCTAGAAGGCCTGGCAAATAAAGATTAAAAAGAAGGCGTTAAACATAAAAAAAATAATAAAAATAAAAAAAAATGTACAATAATTTAAATAAAATGCCGATCTAATGACCAGAATGAACATCTGAAAAGGTATGTCGTATGTCGCATGTCGCATTTTACTTTTCCATGGCCAGAATGTAGGTTTAAGAAGAGATAGACTGGGTAAACGGAACATGAACACGGCTTAGGGCAGAGGAAAAAAGAGGGGAAGAAGAAAGAATGGGTAAAAAGAGCCTCCATGCCTATCTAGTGATGGGTCTAAGTCTAGTTAGTTCTGAGAGGAAATAAAAAATAATAAAAAATGCTAGGCTACTCTAAGAGAAGGAAAGGAAGATGCACAGAAGGTAGGAGAGGGAAAGGA
The DNA here is from genome assembly GCF_019202785.1 of Penaeus chinensis. Lineage (NCBI taxonomy): Eukaryota > Metazoa > Arthropoda > Malacostraca > Decapoda > Penaeidae > Penaeus > Penaeus chinensis. The sequence continues at coordinate 29,300,188 of NC_061819.1, read as the reverse complement.
AGAGTCACAGAAGTTTGGCGAGGGAAAGGAAGAGGCACAGAAAGTAGGCGAGGGAAATGAAGAGGCACACAAGGTAGGCGAGGGAAAGCAAGAGGCACAGAACGTATCAGAGGGAAAGGAAGAGGCATAAAAGGTAGAAGAGGGAAAGGAAGGGCACAGAAGCTAGGGAGGGAAAGGGGCACAGAAGCCAGGAAAAGGAAAGGAAGGGCACATAAGGTAGGAGAGAGAAAAGAAGGGGTACAGAAGGTAGGGGAGGGAAAGGGGGAAGCACAGAATGTAGGAGAGGGAAAGGAAGGGGCAGAGAAGGTAGGGGAGGGAAAGGGAGAGGTACAGAAGGTTGGAGAGGGGAAGGTAGGGGAGGAAAAGGAAGAGGCACAGAAGGTAGGAATGGGAAAGGAAGAGGCACAGAAGGTAGGAGATGGAAAGGAAGAGACAGAAGGTAGGCTAGGGAAAGGAAGAGGCACAGAAGGTAGAAGAGGGAAAGGAAGAGGCACAGAAGGTAGGAGACGGAAAGGAAGAGGCACACAAGGGAAGAGACGGAGAGGAAGAGGCACAGAAGGTAGGAGAGGAAAAGGAAGAGGCACAGAAGGTAGGCGAGGGAAAGAAGGGGAACAGAAGGAAGGCGAGGGAAAGGAAGAGGCACAGAGGCTAGGAGAGGGAAAGGAAGAGGCACAGAAGGTATGAGAGGGAAAGGAAGAGGCACAGAAGGTAGGGGAGGGAAAGGAAGAGGCACAGAAAGTAGGCGAGGGAAAGGAAGAGGCACAGAAGGTAGGAGAGGGAAAGGGAGGGGCACAGAAGGTAGGAGAGGGAAAGGAAGAAGCACAGAAGGTAGAAGAGGGAAAGGAAGGTTCACAAAGGCTAGGAAAGGGAAAGGAAGGTTCACAGAGGCTAGGAGAGGGAAAGGAAGCACAGAAGGTAGGAGAGAGAATAGAAGAGGCACAGAGGCTAGGAGAGGGAAAGGAAGCACAGAGGCTAGGAGAGGGAAAGGTAGAGGCACAGAGGCTAGGAGAGGGAAAAGCACAGAAGGTAGGAGAGGGAAAGGAAGAGGCACAGAGGCTAGGAGAGAGAAAGGAAGAGGCACAAAAGGTATGAGAGGGAAAGGTAGAGGCACAGAAGGTAGAAGAGGGAAAGAAGGGGCACAGAAGGAAGGCGAGGGAAAGGAAGAGGCACAGAGGCTAGGAGAGGGAAAGGAAGAGGCACAGAAGGTATGAGAGGGAAAGGAAGAGGCACAGAAGGTAGGAGAGGGAAAGGAAGAGGCACAGAAGGTAGGGGAGGGAAAGGAAGAGGCACAGAAAGTAGGCGAGGGAAAGGAAGAGGCACGGAAGGTAGGAGTGGAAAAGGGAGAGGCACAGAAAGTAGGAAGGGGAAAGAAAGAGGCACAGAACGTATGAGAGGGAAAGGAAGAGGCACAAAAGATAGAAGAGGGAAAGGAAGGGTACAGAAGCTAGGGAGGGAAAGGGGCACAGAAGCTAGGAAAAGGAAAGGAAGGGCACATACGTAGGAGAGGGAAAAGAAGGGGCACAGAAGGTAGGGGAGGGAAAGGGGGAAGCACAGAAGGTAGGAGAGGGAAAGGAAGGGGCACAGAAGGTAGGGGAGGGAAAGGGAGAGGTACAGAAGGTAGGAGAGGGGAAGGAAGGGGTACAGAAGGTAGGGGAGGGAAGGGGAGAGGCACAGAAGGTAGGAGAGGAAAAGGAAGAGGCACAGAAGGTAGGAGTGGGAAAGGAAGAGGCACAGAAGGTAGGAGATGGAAAGGAAGAGACAGAAGGTAGAAGAGGGAAAGGAAGAGACAGAAGGTAGGGAAAGGAAGAAGCACAGAAGGTAGGAGAGGGAAAGGAAGAGACACAAGAAGGTGGGCTAGGAAAGGAAGAGGATAGGAGAGGGAATGGAAGAGGCACAGAAAGTAGAAGAGGAAAAGGAAGAGGCACATAAGGTAGCCGAGGGAAAGGAAGAGGCACAGAAGGTAGAAGAGGGAAAATAAGGGGCACAGAAGGTAGGAGTGGGAAAGGAAGAAGTACAGAGGCTAAAAGAGGGAAAGGAAGAGGCACGGAAGGTAGGAGAGGGAGAGAAAGGGGCACAAAAGGTAGGAGAGGGAAAGGAAAAGGCATAAAGGCTAGGATAGGGAAAGGAAGGGGCACAGAGGTTAGGAGAGGGAAAGGAAGAGGCACAGAAGGTAAGAGAGGGTAAGGAAGAGGCACAGAGGCTAGGAGAGGGAAAGGAAGAGGCACAGAAGCTAGGGAGGGAAAGGGGCACAGAAGCTAGGAAAAGGAAAGGAAGGGCACATAAGGTAGGAGAGGGAAAGGAAGAGGCACAGAGGCTAGGAAAGGGAAAGAAAGAGGCACAGAAGGTATGAGAGGGAATGGTAGAGGCGCAGAAGGTAGGAGAGGGAAAGAAGGAAGGCGAGGGAAAGGAAGAGGCACAGAGGCTAGGACAGGGAAAGGAAGAGGCACAAAAGGTAGGAGAGGGAAAGAAGGAAGGCGAGGGAAAGGAAGAGGCACAGAGGCTAGGACAGGGAAAGGAAGAGGCACAAAAGGTAGGAGAGGGAAAGGAAAGGGCACAAAAGGTAGGAGAGGGAAAGGAAGAGGCACAGAAGGTAGGAGAGGGAAAGGGAGGGGCAGAGAAGGTAGGAGAGGGAAAGTAAGAGGCACAGAAGGTAGGCTAGGAAAAGGAAGAGGCACAGAAGAAAGGAGAGGGAAAGGAAGGTTCACAGAGGCTAGGAGAGGAAAAGGAAGGTTCACAGAGGCTAGGAGAGGGAAAGGAAGCACAGAAGGTGGAAGAGAGAATAGAAGAGGCATAGAAGGTAGGAGAGGGAAAGGAAGAGGCACAGAAGGTAGGCGAGGGAAAGGAAGAAGCACAGAAAGTAGGAGAGGGAAAGGAAAGGAAAAGGAAAAGGCGCAGAAGGTAAGAGAGAAAAAGGAAGAGACACACAAGGTAGGCAAGGGAAAGGAAGAGGTACAGAACGTAGAAGAGGGAAAGGAAGAAGCACAGAAGGTAGAAGAGGGAAAATAAGGGGCACAGAAGGTAGGAGTGGGAAAGGAAGAAGTACAGAGGCTAGAAGAGGGAAAGGAAAAGGCACGGAAGGTAGGAGAGGGAGAGGAAGATGCACAAAAGGTAGGAGAGGGAAAGGAAGAGGCTAGGAGAGGAAAAGGAAGAAGCACAGAAGGTAGAGGAGGGAAAGGAAGAGCCACAGAAGGTAGGAGAGGGAAAGGAAGAGGCACAGAAGGAAGGAGAGGGAAAGGAAAAGGCACAAAGGCTAGGAGAGGGAAAGGAAGGGGCACAGAGGTTAGGAGAGGGAAAGGAAGAGGCACAGAAGGTAAGAGAGGGAAAGGAAGAGGCACAGAGGCTAGGAGAGGGAAAGGAAGAGGCACAGAAGGTAGGAGAGGGTAAGGAAGAGGCACAGAGGCTAGGAGAGGGAAAGGAAGAGGCACAGAAGCTAGGGAGGGAAAGGAAGGGCACATAAGGTAGGAGAGGGAAAAGAAGGGGCACAGAAGGTAGGGGAGGGAAAGGGGGAAGCACAGATGGTAGGCGAGGGAAAGGAAGAGGCACAGAAGGTAGGAGAGGGAAAGGAAGAGGCACAGAGGCTAGGAGAGGGACAGGAAGAGGCACAGAAGGTATGAGAGGGAATGGTAGAGGCACAGAAGGTAGGAGAGGGAAAGAAGGGGCACAGAAGGAAGGCGAGGGAAAGGAAGAGGCACAGAGGCTAGGAGAGGGAAAGGAAGAGGCACAGAAGGTAGGAGAGGGAAAGGAAGAGGCACATAAGGTAAGAGAGGGAAAGGAAAGGGCACAAAAGGTAGGAGAGGGAAAGGAAGAGGCACAGAAGGTAGGAGAGGGAAAGGAAGAGGCACAGAAGGTAGGAGAGGGAAAGGAAGAGGCACAGAAGGTAGGAGAGGGAAAGGAAGAGGCACAAAAGGTAGGAGAGGGAAAGGAAGAGGCACAGAGGCTAGGAGAGGGAAAGGAAGAGGCACAGAAGGAAGGCGAGGGAAAGGAAGAGGCACAGAGGCTAGGAGAGGGAAAGGAAGAGGCACAGAAGGTAGGAGAGGGAAAGGAAAGGGCACAAAAGGTAGGAGAGGGAAAGGAAGAGGCACAGAAGGTAGGAGAGGGAAAGGAAGAGGCACAGAGGCTAGGAGAGGGAGAGGGAAAGGGAGAGGCACAGAAGGTAGGAGAGGGAAAGGAAGAGGCACAGACGTACACATCCTATCGAAGAACATGAGGGCACCAACATGCAGCACCGGCAGCGGCGCGAATAAGCGTACACCTGAAACATAACGTACATGTTCCTTCCCCATCTGGTAACTCCATCATAAGCGAATGTAATGAGTACTAATACATACTTTATAAGAAAATAATTTCAGACTCTTTGGTTATAATGATTTTTTTTTTTTTTTTTTTGTAATTCCTTAAAAAAATACAAACAAAATTTTAAAACTCAGATAGAAAAAAATAGATAAGGGGGATTAATAAAAAAAAAAAAAAGAGGGAGAGGAGAAAGAAAAGTAGAGAAAGTGAGACACGACACTCAAGGACTGGAGACGAGAGAAAGCCAACTCTCACCTTTCGTCCTCAGCCCTTGTGAGAGAGATAAAGACAGAGAAACAGAGAGGGAGGGAGGGAAAGAGAAGCGAAAGAGACGGACCCCCAAGGGCCGGGGACGAGAAAACGCGAGATCTATATCTATACCAATCCTTTATCTACATCTTTTTATCTATAGTTACATTAGAATGTAAATATATATATATACACACATGTATATATACTCCAAGTCTGTACATATGTATAAATACATATTTAATAACTATATTCATATAAGAATAATTCAACAACCATTTCTCCACAAATTTATCATTGAGAGGTTATTTGGGAAAACTAACTTTACCTGATTGAATACCCTTCCTAATCATAAATGTATAATTATATATATAACATAAAATAATAAACCTGTAAATATTCAAATATATCTATATGTGTGCGTGTACATTTGCTTGTGTCTATGGATAATTATAACCTGTATGTGTATATAAATATAAATTAATATATATTTACACAAATATCCATATAAACATTTACATCCACACAAATATATACATGCATATGAATATGTATATATATAAATGTATATATATATATATTGAGATAGATATGTGTATATATACATATGGAGAGAGTAAGAGAGGGGAAGAGGAAGAGAGGAAGGCGACAGTCTCCTTACTCTTGCCCTTGGCTCTTGTGAGTTTCACTCAAATAGAGTCGCTTTTCTCTCGTCCCCAAACCTTGTGGCGCTCTCTCTTTCTCCCTCCTCCCCTCTCCCTCTTTATCGGTCGCTCTCTCTTCTCCCCCACTCTATCTCGCGCTCTCTGTCTGTCACTCATTCTTTCTTTCTTTACGGTTTTACTGCCAGTCTCTCTCTCTCTCCCCCCACCCTCTTTCTCTCCGTCTCTCTCTAGGTCTCTTCCCTCCCCTCTCTCTGTCTCTCCAACCGTCTTTCTGTCTCTATTTCTTTGTCTTTCACAAGGGCTGTGGACGAGAGAAAGGCGACACGGAGAGAGAGAGGAAGTCATAGAGACCCACAAAAGGTGAGGACGAGGGAAAGGCGACACATAAAGGCTGAGTATGAGAGAAAAAGGAGATACAGCGAGTCGCTTTTCTCTTACTCTTACTCGCCTTTCGTCCTTGTGATAGAAACAGACCAAGAGGGAAGGAGATATAGAGGGTGAGAATGAGAGATAGATACAGAGAAAGAGACAGGACAAAGAGAGGGAAATGGAAAGAGAAAAGAGGTAGGTGAAAGAGAAAGATACAAAGAAAAATAAGGGGTGGGGGTGGGGGTGGGAGGGGGGGGGGGGGGCTCGCCTTTCGTCCTTAGACCTTATGGGTCTCTTGCTCTCATTCTATGTCTCCTTTCTTTCTTTGTCCCTTTCTCTCTGCCTCTATTTCTATCTGTGTCTCCATATATATGTATATGTAAATATATCTATATCTGTATACATATATATACTTATATAAGTATTTATATGTATGGTTATATGGATATATATGTATATAAATATTTTTATAAGGATATGTATACATGTATAAATCATATATATTTATGTATATATGTATATACACATGTATATATAAACATACAGATACACACATTTACACAAATAGTATATTCATATATACATTTAATTATACATGTAGATATCTATTTATACATGTACATATCTTTATCTCCATAAATATATGAATTCGCCGCCGTGGCATATATAGTAGCGTGGTTGATTAGGAAGGACATCCAATCAGGGATTACGTCTCGACAAAAAAAATATATATTTCTAGATCCAGCAGTGTAATGAATGGTTGTTCAACAAATAAACATGTATATATAAAAAAAAAAAAAAAAAAATGAATATATACATATCAATATATACAGTATACATTAATGTGTATATATAATTGTGTGACAATGTGTACACGAAGATGAAAAGGAAAATAACCACTGTAAGAAATTAATATGAATCGTAACGTTTCGACATCTACACGAATTCCTCTTCAGACGAATAAATTGAAATGGATACCGAATACATTGATATATGTATAAATATACACATGTGTTTATATATACATATATGTAAATATACATGTATATATATGAGTATATACATATATAAATTGATATTACACATAACAAATATGTATACATATATATTTATACATATGCATACATTTCCATATAAATGTATTAACATAAATTGTGGTGATTGTGTAGGGGAAGAGGGGGTGAAACGTTTAGTCTGTCTGCTGTGGGTTGTGCGGGGAGGGAGAGGGGAAGATATTGGAGTGTCTGGATTTAGGATGACAAAAGGATTTGACTGGGAAGGTAGGAGGTAGAAGAGGGGAAGTTCAATAAATCTTTGTTTCACAAAATTCCCCAACCAACGCCATTACAGAAATTCTTGAAAATATTCAAAACTATCTACTCGAGTCCCAATCTGACAATGAAACCCCTCATCCACCTTCAAATTCCACAACTCCCGTTCCCTCCACACTCAAAGTGACTGCCGATATTCCCCCCTACACCCTGTCCTCCTACCCCCTCCCAACACAACATATTCAATAACTATACATATAAGAATAATTCAACAACCATTTCTCCACAAATTTATCATTGAGAGGTTATTTGGGAAAAATCAACGAAAGTATAACTATCTTTCATTGGAATATTCGCGATTTCCGTTCTCACAGATCCGAGCTTCGTCATATCCTTTCCTCTTATAACCTATCTATTATATGCCTTCAAGAGACTTTTTGTATACATCCTCCTATATCAATCCCCAATTACCATTTTGTCTCTTCCCTACACTCCCTTTATGTTTCGTCCATACTTGTCAGTCAGAAAACAGCTTATATCATACCTCCCTTTCAAACCACTGTCCCTTGCACAGTTATTCGCATCTTTCTTCGCTGCTGGATCACAGTGATTTCAGTCTATTTCTCCCCTTCCCACCCAATTGACTTTGTTGCTTTTGAAAATCTAATTTCCCAACCCCAACTACCTTTCCTCATAGTTGGTGATTTTAACTGCTGCCACACTTTGGGGTGATTCCATCACCAACTCCTGTGGCCGATCCCTAGAGCACTTCCTCTCCACAGCTGACCTTATTCTTAATTCAGATTACCCCCACGCACATTGATACATGCATGTAATCTTTATCATGCATTGACCTCTCTCTATGCTCCCCTTTACTTCATATGTACCACTTCCTAACTCCCCACGCTGGTGCTCTGATAGAGCTGACTGTACATAAGCACGATTTGTGCAAGCCATTAGACAGGGCCACAGGGCTGGTCGGCCGTCCCACCGACCTCCCCTCACTCGTCTCGTGTGTTACCATCAATTGTACTCTTCAGAAATAAAGAGTCAGACGTTATAACCAATGTTTTTAAGACGTCATCTTTAAAAAAAAAAAAAAAAAAACTTTTACAGTCACTTCACTCTCTGCTATTCATATCCCTCCATCCTCCCTCTCATCCATTTCAGATATGATACAATGTTTCACAACTACAGTCCTAAGAGCTGCCTATACAGCTATTCCTCGAACCTCAAGACCCTATACCTCCAAACATGTTCCATGGTGGAATTCTAATTGCACTAAAGAGCTTCGCTTAAAACGTGCAGCCTGGGACAGTTACCGATACAAACTAGGTACCCAAAATCAACTATCAGCCCTTATCTCTTTTAAAAGAGCATCCGCCTGTCTCTGTCGTACAATCCGGAATAGTAAAACAAATAGCTGGCGAAATAATGTTTCCTCAATTACATCCTCTACATCTATTTCAAATGTTTGGCGCCGGATCCATAAACTATCAGGCAAACAGCCCCCGTCCTCCATATTCAAGATAGCCTCATCTCTGATCCTCTCCAAGTCGCTAATGAACTGGGTGACTATTTCAGCCAGGTCAGTAGTGGTTCTCACCTTTCTCCACACTTCTCTTCTATCAAGACCATCAAGGAACGCACCCCCATTATCTTCACCCTATCTTTCACTGAGTCCTATAATGCTCCTTTTTCTTCCTCTGAACTCAGTGCTGCCTTACAGTGGTGCCGCAACACTCATACTACTGTATGCTCCGGCAACTCCCATCTTCCTCCTTATCCTTCCTATTAACAATTTACAATCACATATGGACATCAGGAAATTTTCCTTCTCATTAGCGAGCTCTTCCTGAAACCCAATAAATCGGGTACCCTACCTCAAGACTAACTAGCTGCTTGTGCAAACTACTAGAGTGAATGATTAATTTCCGCTGAATGTGGTATCTTGAATCTCACAATCTTATGTCTCCTTCCCAGTTTGGTTTCCGCCGTGCCCGAAGCACAGCTAACCCCCCTTGCTCATTTTGAGACATATATTACATCTGGATTTGCACACCATGAATCCGTACTAACTATATTCTTTGACATAGAAAAAGTATATGATACTACAGGACAGCACCATATTCTCAAATATTTATCCTCTTTAGGCACACGCAGAAACATGGGTGTCTTTATAAAGTCTTTCCTCTCCCAACGCACTTTCCAGGTCAAAATTGCCTCTTCCACATCATCCTTTTTTCCACAAATCGAAGGCGTCCCACAATGCAGTGTGCTCAGTACCACTTTATTCTACCTTGCTGTTAATGACATTATCTCAGTTCTAGTGCCCTCTGGGAACCACTCAAATATTTTATCCAGATGGGGCATTATCTGTTATTTCCTTTCTGTGGTTTCTCCAAAAGTTATCTTTAGAACCCACACTATAAAAGAAGGAGAATCATACAGGTTATTAATGATCTAACTTCAGCCTTAGAGGTAACTGAGAGAAGGGGTAATATCAAAACACTTAATGAGCTTACAAATTTTAGTTGACATTACGAATCATATATCATTACACTTTAACAATAAAATAAACATACATTTACCAAAATGTCCAGGTACTCCAACCTGTCACTCTTTACACAAGTTGTTCGTCTCAGCTATCTTCTTTCCTTTTCTTCATCCATTTCCTGGGCTCCCCAAAGATGTTTTCTTTCATTCTGGTGCACAGCACCAGGAACGAATAAATCCAATCTTCAGCAAAACCAAATAACAATTAAACAAAAAACATAAAACATAAAAAAATAAAAACCCATTCCTAGAAAAGAAACAACTTTTCTAGTTTAGGAATGATAAAATAATATAAATTTATCAAATCTAAGTAGATAATTTCTTGAGAGAACAAAAATATTTCTTACAAACAAATTATGTAAAACATATATGTCATTATATATGATCTGAGTAATTATATGCACATTATAGTAATTTTTGACTGAACATTATTTTAATAGTATACCATTATAAATGTTAAGAACACTTACTCTTTGAATGGGTTTTAAATGCTTAATAATAATGAGGGAGACACATCGGGATGGAGCTCAAGTGCCATGTGCCAGCCTCGAGCTGGAAGAAGACATATTATTTATCTCTAATTTCTAGTTTGATCTCAAATATTTACTTTATTTTGTTCTATAAATCAAATATATAGTATTTTATGATTTTAGTAATTATACAATTACAGCTGAATATTCTTTCTTACCTCGGATATTTCACGATAAGCTAAATACTTTCAGGCTTTTGTATGGCACTCTTCCCTAAACTCTCTCTCTCTCTCTCTATGATTTTAGCAATAGTATCCGGTTTTAGTACTGTATATATTTCAAAATTTAAAGTCTACTCAGATCACATATATTACAAAGATATAGTTCTTATTATATGCATAATTTCCAGAACTTAAACGAATCTTTCCAATAACAAAAATAGTACATATTGTTTTCTTTATCAAAATATCAATTATACAACCTTTATATAACGGTACTATTGACATAAAACAGTGTACCCTTTAAATAAAGAGAATGTATGGTGGGGTAACAAAAAAACTTATACTTTTTAGGGTAAACTTTTATATTTTACAATTTCCTAATCTTAGTAAAAAAATAATATGGAAATATATAAAATAAAGTATCATCTTCCTAGAAAAATAATAAAGTACTTTTATCTTAAGTAGCTAAAGACAAAAACTGAGGTGTATATAGAAGTAATACATATGTATAAAGACCAAGTTAGGTATACCTAGGGTGGTTTCTAGACGAATTTTTGGGTCATTCTAACTTCACATACTTTGTGCTCATTACACCAGGAGCCCGGTCATCACTATATGTTGATGATTTAACCATCTATGTCTAACCATCTATACATGCCAAATCTCTGCCAATTTCTACAGTATGCAATATCATCAGTATCTTCCTAGGCCACAAACCATGGCTTCCGCTTTTCTACCTCCAAATCTTTCTCCATCCTCTTGCATATGTGTAGGTCCCCAACCTCCACTTCTTATATGGCTCTCCACTCCAATACCGTTCCTCTGGCAAATTTTTACGTGTTATTTTTTACTCCAAACTGTCCTGGCGAGACCATATCCTTTACATTAAAGAAAAAGCTCGCCGCCGTCTCCGAATCTTACAAACTCTCCTTCATCTTCATGTTACCTTGAACCTCTCCACTCTCGATTATGTATGCCATATCTACTCCTATGCCTCAACTACTCTCCTTGCCCATCTTGATACAATCCATCACTGTGGTCTTCGCTTAGCAATAGGTGCCTTCCGCACCTCTCCAGTTGAGAGCCTGTACACTGAATCAGGCATACCATCTCTCTCTCGACGCCATACCCTTCTCTCTCTCCTATGTTATGCTCGATTCCATCAACTTCCCCCAATAAACTAACTATCCCACGATCTCTACTTCCTACCTTCTTCTCCATATTTGCCTACTCCTTTCTCCACTCGCATGGATACCCTTCTCTCCCATTCCCCTTTTCCCCATCTCGGACCTCTCCCGTTCTCTGTCCATTCAGTCCCTCCTCTGTTTTCCCTTGACCCACTAAAATCAAATATTCCTCCTGCTGTCCTTCTCACCCATTTACTTGACCATGTCTCCATTCATTCCTCCAGTATTCATGTTTACACTGATAGCTCCAAATCCACCTCCAGTGCTGGTTTTGCAGTAACCTTCCCAACTCGTACTTTCAAATACCCCATCCCTCCTGAATCCAGTGTCCTTACTCCAGAACTGTATGCACTCTTTTTTGCCTTAAAACACATACTGACTCCCCTCTTCCTCTTTCACATTTTTTACTGACGTCCGTAACTCACTAACTCTCATAAAGTTAATACACTCGACCAACCCCCTTATTTATAAGATCTATGTTGGAATCCCCGGCAATGAACAGGCAGATACTCTAACACGCTATGCCGCTATGTCCTCATCATACCAACCACGTTTCCTACGTATCCCAGACACGGATTATTACTCCCACTTTAAGACCTTGTCTAACCGATGGCAATCTTTCTAGTCAACTCTCCGCACTAATAAATTACATACTGTAAAACTATTAATCTCCTCCTGGTCAGCTTCATTTCATTGGAACAGACGTTGGAAAACGGCTCTCGCCCGCTTACGCATTGGCCACACCCGTCTAACACACTCCTATCTGATGACACACTCTGATCCACCCCTATGTTCCCTATGTAATGTCCCTCTTTCAGTTCCACACATTCTATTGCCATGCCCATGTTTTGATGCAACCTGTATCTCTGCTTTCCCTCACCTATGGTCCCTTGACCGACCTCCCAACCTATCAGACATCCCTACAGAATCTCACACCTACATTGACAACCTGTTTTCCTTACGCATATATATCCTTCGCTGGTTCTAATTTCTATACATTACCTTACCCGACCTTAACCTATTCACTCGCCGATTCCTTTGCAATGCATGTTCAATATACACATGTAAATACATATATGTATATGTATATATACTGCATACACATACATATGTTTGCAGTATACTGTACACATACTTATAAATGTATATGTATTTATGTATATTATATGTATAAATACATATATATACACACTATATATATATATATATATATATATATATATATATATATATATATATATAATATATATATATATATCACAAATACAGTAACGTGTACACAAAAATGAAAAGGAAAACAGCCACAGTAAGAAATTAATATGAATCGTAACGTTTCGAACTCTTCCGAGTTCCTCTTCAGACGGATAATAAACCGAAATGGTTTCGGTTTATTATTCGTCTGAATAGGAACTCGTGAAGAGATCAAAACGTTACAATTCATATTAATTTCTTACTGTGGCTGTTTTTCTTTTCAGTGTATATATATGTATGTGTACTGTGAATATATATATATATATATATATACATATATATATACATATATATATATATATTGTATATATAAATACATATATATATATTATATATATATTAAATGTATATATATATATATACTGTATATATATTCATATATATCGCTATATGTCTATATATATAAGTATATACATATATACACCGAATATATATGTATATATATATAACTATGAACATATGTATATATAAGTATATATATAAATATATATAAGTATATATACGAATATATACACACATATATATGCATACACACAAAGTAAATATACAAATATATGTATATGTATATATATATATATATATATATATATATATATATATATGTACAGTTGCGGAATTATATTTAAGGATAAGTCCGATATGCGAAGCTGAGCTTCGCCCGGGCTATGCCAATGAGGGGAGCCCGGCCTGTGTCGACTAATGCCGACTCGCTAACGTGTGTCAGCTGGTGCTGACTCGTCTTAGTCCTTACCCGCCGTGGTGCCCAGCCACAGCAGTAACCTCCAGGCGACAATTGCAACTTCTCGCGCCTAGGCGGGGCGCGAACCGCCGACCCCTCGGATGAGAGGCCGACACGTTACCACTGTACTAGCCCGGAGGCTGAATTATATTTCAGTACACATGCTGGGTCCCACTTTTGTACATCTGGCAACCACCTTGATGTAACGTAAACAGTATTTTCATGAATGAGGCGAAAACCCTCGGTTGTAAGAAAGAGCGTGATTGGTAGAACATAAATAGCCAGTAAGTGTATTAAAATCAAATTTTAGAAACGAAATAAGCTATTTGATTTTTTTTTTTTTTTTTCAAATAACTAGTAGCAAAATGTGTAGTATTGATTATCGTCTTTTTGTGGAATATTTTTCAAATGTGACTTCTTTGAATTGTTTATCGAAATGGCAACACCTGTGGAGGTAAGGCGGCATTCCGCCTCAATTTGAACAGAACAATGATATTTGCATATTAAATATAGAAAACATCTCATACTTCAAATCTCTATGTATGGCAGCTAAATCAAATAGAAATCTGCAAATTCGCTGAGAAGTTAGCAAATGTTCGAAGCAACACCATCTAGTATCAGCTGATCGAACTAATGAAGTGAGACTTTTCTTTTCACCGAAACAAAACACTTTCATTAAACAGGAAACACTACGTTATGTTCTCTATTATAGAACATCACATGAACGCAAAACCGCAGTATGAGTTTGGAGAATATAAAGACGCTTTATTAGTGTGTGTGTGCATGTGTGTGCATACGCGCGCTCGCGTGTGTGCATATGCGTGTG
>NC_061819.1:29268591-29273591 GCF_019202785.1 Penaeus chinensis | reverse complement strand
TCTTGCACCGAGGATTTTTCGCTTTGTTTTTGAAGACTATAATTCAAACCTTTCACTGAGACTTTAAGTGACTTTTTAATGATAAAGGATTGTTTCGTGTTTTCGAGTAAGAAATTGAATATGCGGTGTTGATATTAATGCAATGGCAAAATTATTGACAGAGTTACCTTAGTAATACGAAGACACTACCCATAGAGAAAAACTTCCACTAATGGTCAAAATATAAAATTTAGAATACAATGCCTACACAGATTTAATAAAAACTCGATTTCATCCTTGATGTAGACAAATATCTGGTTCATCAGCAAGGTCTATCCGACAGGTACTAGGGCCTTAGGCATCACACCACTTTCAGAAAACTTTCATCATAATCCTTTTTTTTCCCCCCCTTTTTTTTTTAGTTTGCTAAAGTAAGTAAGTAAGAGTAAGTAAGGTCAATATCACGTGGCAAATGCATTACCCCATAACGGAGGTAATAACACCATTAGTAATGAAGATGATGATTACAAAAATATCTAAAAGCCAGGATGATGATAGCTATAACAATACAACAAAGAATCTAAATCAAAATGATAATTCATATAACAGTCACTTCCATAATCGTAACAGCAACAGCGACTTTAGAAACTTTCAACTCGCAAATCAGCTTGCCACTCACTTATCGATAATGCTGATTCCATACTTTTCAAGGGCGCAGGTGGTTATAGTATGACTAAGTTAAATCTTGATGCAGGGGTTTGTTGAAATTACCTTTTCTGGGGGTAATTATTCAAATTATTCTGTACACACAACTAAGTAATTTAGCTGTATCTGTCTCGCTGTCTGTTTTATGTCTTTATACTAAAATTAGATTGCATGTAACTATTATCCTGAAACAGATAGATTTATCTATGAATCACTATAACTGCAATATACCTGCATCATCCTGTAGAGCAAGGAGGCTACTTCAGATATTTTCTTACTCACTGAGGCCATTGCAAGGGGCTTCAAATTTAGGCTGTAACAGGTTTATTTCACGAATGAAGCAACAAAATAACAATGATACGACTAAAAATTACTATGATTACTGGTGCTACTACAAATAAAATAATGATAATGGTAATAATAGAATTAACAGTAATAGTAATAGTAATGGTAATAAAATAACGTCAACAACTATAATGATGATGATGATGATAATAATTATAATAATGATAATAATAATGATAATGATAGTAATAATAATAATTCTTATTATTGTTATAGTATTGATAATAGCAATAGTAAAATTAATGATAATAATAATTATTATAACAATAATAATAATAATAGTAATAATAATAACAATAATAATAATAAAAGTAATAATGATGATTATAATCATATTCATAATAAAAGTAAGAGTGATGATGAAAGTAAGTGTTAAATCACCCGCATATCCTGCCTGTGATTCAAACGTTTCTATTAATCATCGAGAAGAAAATAAAGCTACATCAGCTTAACCGCTTTCCAATTCCTGTAACATGAAAGAAAATCTCCGAGAGTTTTATTGTTGCTTCTGGAGACCCTTCACTGACTGATATTAAATAGCGCATTATCGTTAAGTCTTTTTCGAATAGGAAGTGATTTTTTCCGGCGATTGCAAATATGGGGGAACTGCTGTTATACGACAAAGTGCAGTGATCCTGCACATTATAGGTCAGCCTTTTTTTTTTTTTTTTTATTGTACGTATATTTTTCGCAGAAACCCTTTTTCATTTGTTTATTGATTCATATAACGAAAATATTACTATGTATGAGACCCATATGCCTTTAAAACTGTATTTTCAATGAAAATTCAACAGCATTGAAGCTTTGCCATGGGGAAAGAGGTTCACTAAAACAAATGTCGTTTACGAATACTAAGCTCGCCAAAATCTGTTCGTCATGTATGGTTCTTAGTTTAACCTACATTTATATGCCCTTTAGTATAGAGTTTTAAGTTTAAATCACATGTTAATTTATAGCCACATATAGCATAATAACCATGCTGAGAAAATTCACTTGTGGTGGAAATTTTTGACGAGACGAGCCCGGACCATACGTATTCTTTTTTGGAATATATATATATATATATATATATATATATATATATATATATATATATATATATATATAATGTACACACACATACAGAGAGAGAGAGAGAGTGAATGATGTTTATGTGAGTGGGACAGTGAGAGAACTATCCGGCCATTAACCTGTCTATATCGCCTTCTCAACCTGATCCAGTCTGTCCGGTCAAGCTGCAACATAGTACGGAAATCCACATTTGGAGCAGTAATGAAATGGACTACAAGGGCCTCTTCGTATCACCAATCCAATTGTTAACGTTAACGAAAAGTCTCAGCAGTTCGGCGAACTGTTCAGGTTATGCCGTTCTGTCCAAGCCTGACGTCATTGTTATGGCTCCGCCCATCGCCTGTAATGCGCCTGTGCAGAACTTATTCAATTCAAAGAATGTCAATTAGGGATTATATTTTTGATTAATGCCTATTAGGTCGTCTGCCGTAACTTTAGATTATAAGAAGAAAGAATTCATATACTATTATGCATTTATTGTTTATAAAGATATTGCGGAGAAAGAACACGAACATGCTAGATAACTCTGAAAGCAATTACTATGGTACTTTTCATTCGGTAAATACTTTGTTAATATTCACAGGACAAAACGACAGTATGGAAGCGCAGGAGACGCGATTATTACTGTATCACGATCAATACATATATGAGAAACATCTGCATGTTGGTTGGAATAAATGGCATTGATGCAATCAATAAAAAACAACGTAAATTGATTAGAGATGGGTTTATTCTTTACAATGATTTATGTTTAACACTGAGAATAATCAAGTCTGATATCGAGATAATTAATGGAAAACAGATTTTGGAAATGTGCAACATTGCGATAATGTACTTCCGATGCAGAACAGTTAATAATCCACATCGGAAAAAAAAAACTATAACTATTACTTGTACTTAGATTGTCGTGCCACATATAGTATTTTATAACGGCTTAGCTTGTCCATTTTGATCTCCCGTTTTCTTTCATGAATTGGAATTGCTTTAATGAAGAGCATGGTAATCACCCTCACTGTAACAGTAGGGAGATCTCTGAATATCATTACTAAGGTTATCTATAATTACCATCATCAATGTAAGCCCATGAACCCCAAGACCCTAATCACGAAGATACCCCTACTATATTACTGCTGACAAGATAAAGAAAATTATTGGTTGCTACACAGACAGATGATGCCAGTGCACTTTTGTTTCATTAATTAGACACGCACACGCACACACATATGTGCGAGTGTGATTAATGAAACAATTGTGCACTGGCATCGTCTTACATACATTCACACAAATACATAAACATACAAACACACACACACACACACACACACACACACACACACACATATATATATATATGTATATATACACATATATATAAACACACACACACACGTGTGTGTGTGTGTGTGTATAAATTAATTTGCCAAAGTGACTTTACGATTTTTTTGTAAAATTGTTATTCGTTTACGTTGTTCAAATGGTTGTCTGTGTCCAGTGAGGAAGTTTTCCAGATTACTTCTTACGGCTGGCAGTAGTACCATTATCCATATCCATGACGAACAGTGACGTCATGGCTATGAGCAATGTTCTTTCACGTTAAGAGTTGGATTGGCGTTACCGAAGAGGCTATTGTTATTCAATAGAATAAAAAAAAAATGAAGTTAATCGGTGTAGTATTCTCTGTAGCGTCATTTCACATTTTGTGGGGAGGAATAGCGAGTGAAGGGAGAGTAAACAAAGGTTCTCTGGCCTTGTGGGTTGGTAGTGGAATAAGTACAATCCTGAATTATTGAAAAAGGACTTTCGTACTCAGCATGATTAACAACAACTCAGCAAATCTAATTGTCCCCACTGTACAGATACTGAAAAGTATATAGACTGTATTTTAACGTTTCCCCCCCAGTTTTAAAAAGGACCGCGATCTCTTGTTTAGGGAATATCAGTTTAAAGGTTCCTTAGAACACTTATTTTCACTGTCCTATCTGTGTGGCAAATAAAATCATGTAGAGCTGCAGATGCATTCTATATATACGATAAATCACAGTGTGGAACGATGTTTTCAAGACTAAATATTCTTACTATTTACAGCTAACCATGAGTCTTCTTCCAACTTGTCTTTTGATGCATGATTATTATCTGGTCAGACTGATTAATGTGCCGAACTGTTAATGGGCTTGTTTATACGAACCTTTTCGGTAGGAAGGCTAGATTCAGTGAGTAATTGTAGTTTAAAGCATTTAAGTTTATCGAAATTTTAAAGTTAAAAACATTAAAGTTGATCCAATTTAAATGCTGTGCATCAACGTTAAAACCAAAAAACATACCATTCATGAGCACAGGCGCAATTTAGTAGTCCACTTTAGTGAATTTGTCGCCCAAACCATAGGGGATCTACTTTCAAGATCTAATCATTCATTACTATTTGATTCTGTTTCCAGAGAAATTCGACACTTAGGTATTGGAAATGAAGGCCACTGACCAAGGGTTATTTTTTAAAGACAAACACGATAAATAAAACAACAAAAATAATAATATTTTATACATGACATGCAACCAACCAGACTCAATGCAGATTTGAACAGTTATAAATATGTCTATTATATTATTCATAAAAAATCTAATGGCAATTGTCTAGCTTTTAAGTAACAATATGCTGAATATATAAACTGGAAACTCCTGCTCATATCTTGAAATCATGTAAAAATAATGTCTATCGCTCTGCATATCCTTGACATGACTTTAGTTCTTCGGAAACTTGACCATTCGGAATATAAAGATTTACTATTATCACGAAACCAGCATAAACATTTTATGCACAGATATTGGCATGTAGAAACATTTATACAGGTTTAGGTAGGCTACCCTTACCATTAAGTCTGAGTCCAGGGCTATTTCCTGATTTA
>NC_061819.1:29248591-29251091 GCF_019202785.1 Penaeus chinensis | reverse complement strand
TGCATCGCTATACACAGCCTGACAAGGAAAAATGCAGGACCTGAAGTAGGACTGCCTAAAAGTGGAAATTCCTTCAGCATCTGATGAGGAGATGAAACAACGTCATCACGAACTGCGAGGGAAATCCCATTGGCTTTCTTCTGTTTCTTTCTCTCCCTGGCGTCAATGAGCCGACCGTGAATGCCAAGGAGACAAAGGGAAAACCCGCTCGCTGAACCAGGGGGTAACGTGGCTGAACCAGCAGGAATTGTGAACACTCGGCGAGACAAGAACACATTGACGTTCCAGATAGGACTCGTAAATTAGCTCGATTCGTTCGGAATGCAACGAAGCAGCTTCGGATAAGCGGCGATCCCTTCATGGCAGACAGTGTTGCTCCAGAGTATTCATTCCCTCGTTCCCTAAAGGGTAAGAGTAATAAATGAATATGCAGATGATAACGGTACAAATGAGGATAAAAAAAATCGCATAACCGGCGCCTCCCTTACTCGTCCTCGACAATTTATCGTCCTCCATCCCCACCCCCAAAAGAGTGATTTGAATAACACCGAAATTGCATAAGAAATTATAACAACAATGATAACAGCACTAACATCAACTAATAAGGATAATCGGCAACTCCTTCCTCGGTCGCCATAGTCACTCCGCAATATTCATTCCATCGTTCGCTAAAATAATAATAATATTATTACCCTAAACAATAACGGTGACGAATGAATGAACAATGCTAATAAGAAGCATATAAATGTTAATTACAATGATGTCATAATCTTAACAATGACGGAGGTGATACTAATAAAACTGAAAAGTAAATTGAAAAAAAAAGTAAACTATCAATATATATGCACTAGTCTGATCTTACTGTTCGTGGAAGTGGAAACACCATTACCTAGGACATAAATTAGCCCCGTCTGACGTTTCTGAAGGAGTTCTATTCTGCGAGGCTTTCCATCTCGCGGTGTTTCTCGACTGGGGATCTGATGTCGAGGCCCGTCTGAAGGAATTCCGAAGTCAGATTTATGGGTCAGAGAAGTATAGTGACAGGAGTGAATTGTTGCGATTTTAAAACATTGTTTTTCATTGTGCTGCGAAAATAAATTTCCGCTTGTCCAGATATATCCCCTGTAGGAAATGCGCGCGTGCGCAACACACACACACACACACACACACACACACACACACACACACACACACACATACACACATACACACACACACACACACACACACACACACACACAGACACACGCACACACACACACACTATATGTGGAATGACAAACGATGGATATGACTATATCGACAAAAAGCCACCTTCGTAATATTAATAAACATGTCAGGAATACTGTTCTGCAGGGGATTTCGAGACAATAAATCATGCTGATGCTGATGCTAATATAGATGAACTAAACTTATAAAATATATTGTCAATTAAATGCATGGATTTGATGCTATTGATTTTAATATCAATGAAAGGAATAAGGTAGCTGTCCATGCAGCTTCTACAAAGGATTCCTTCAACTTCATAAATCAAACTGCTTCAGAGGAAGTGATGCACCCGCTCCCTCGTGCTAATCCTCGGCGAACTTTCTGATATTGAGGAAGTTGATTCCATACTTCTCAAGGGCGCAGGTGGACGCGGCGTGACAGGTTGCCGATGAAGTTAAATCCGGAGGCGGAGGTTTGCACAAACTGCTTTTGCAGAGGTTATTGGCCTGCGCGCGCTCTCTCTTTCTAACTCACATTTTATCAATATGTATATATACATAAACACACACGCACACACACACATACACACACACACACACACACACACACACACACACACACACACACACACACACACACATATGTATTTATATAGTCTATCTATCTCTCTAATTACCTATACAGATTCACACATACAGTTTTTATTTATACAAGATTCTAGGATATTCCTCCTTGTTTTCTGCCTTACACTCTTGCTTGATAATAGCATTACATGACCTGATTTCCTTTCTTCGCTTCTATTCCTCTCTTCGTCTCCATTTCTGCTATGCTGCTTCCAGCTACTGCCGTCAACACACCCCTTTAAACAGGTAATAGAATCATCCACTCCTTCCGGTGGCGCATCGCAGACGAATTTTCCTTCCAATGATCCTTCACTCTTTTGTTGATTGACAAGATATTCATCCCCGACTAATTGCAACCGTCGCTTCTGATGAATGATGAGATATCACTTGAATTCGAGGAAATGAGTGTGCAGTTGTGATTCGGATTTCGTAGGAACTAAAAACATTTCGTTTCCGTATAAATAGGTTTTTATGCTTGTTTCCCTAGAAATGCTGTTTGGATTTATAATCTAATAAATTCAATTTGGAGGAAATAATCAATAGTTTTATGTTGATCACATCACATAATATATTGATAGATTATTTTTTAATAGCGAATATATAATCATTACCATTACTTTTTAGTCTTTGAATATTCATTGTTATTGTTATTTTGATTGTTATTATTA
>NC_061819.1:29203591-29208591 GCF_019202785.1 Penaeus chinensis | reverse complement strand
GAGTTGCCCGACTTCGTTGATGATGTCTGCCTTAATTGCTGGAGTTGGTCAGACGCCGCTGTTGACGTCCGTCTCAGTCACTCGCGCTGTATTACGGGGACTGATTCTCTGTCGATCACTTTCTCTCTGTCTGACTGTTTTCCACTGTAGAAATATCTTATCACGAACTCAATACAGCAGCAGCAGCAATATATTCATTAGCGCCGTTATTACTCCTCTTCTTGTAATGGGTTGTAATATTCATATAATAATCATTTTCCTTTAAAGACATAAATTTTCATCACCAACAAAGTAGGAAACCTTAATGAATATAAAAAATGAATATATAATTGTAAAAAGTATATTTATAGACCTACATATGTACCGATATTTATGAAACAGCGTGCCCGTGTCGAAAAATCTTACAAAAATTTCTGGCCATAAATTAGGATATTAATCAACAATATTAATTTTCAGCAATAAAAAGGCAGGAATGAATGAAGCAACTGACATAAGATAATATAAATCAATATTTAGTAAAATTTTATAGGTCTCATAAGGGGGGAAACACAGGCGGCAATTAACTAGTGAAATTCATAACAGTCAAACTTAATATGGCTTCGATGATCGATCATTCTCTAAATCTCTCATCAGTAAGTAATTAAAGTTTCTCTATTCGGCAGTTTAACGACCCTCCCTTCCTTCCCTAAGAGTTTCTTGGTCTCTATCACTATATATATATATATATATATATATATATATATATATAGATAGATATGAATTGGATTGAACATCTGGCCAATCTGTTGTTCTACCTCTGCATAACTTCCTCTTCTTCACATTTCATATCATACTGGCAGAGCTTAATTCTGTGTTGACTCTGATCCTCATTTTCTGTTTTTGGCCTTCCAGGCTTTTCATCACGTACACTCTGTCAATAAGGAGGTTATATCTCGGTTCTTAACACACACACACACACACACACACACACACACACACACACACACACACACACACACACACACACACACACACACACACACACACACACATACACACACGGCGGGGTATAGATTCGGTATTAAGGTATGATTGATAAAACAATACACCGTTTTGAAACAACGGCAAAGAAAATCTATTTAAGACAAATTATGTTTTTTTTACTATATTTGGGTATTATTATCTCACTCAACAATATACTCTTTGGCCCTTTATGGCACAGCGAAAGATGCCGTTAAAATCGGAAATAACCATAAAGGCTAAAACTGTGTTCAGAGTCGACGAACATTACGTGCCTCAATTATTTTCAGTTAGTTGTTGTGTTTATTTACTTTATAATGCTCATTTCTCGGCGCTGAAGATTTTGTTTTGACAGAAAAAAAAAAAAAAAAAATATTATATATATAAACGAACTTATACAAACACAAAGACCTACACAGACACATACAGACACACACACACACGGCCACTCACATGCACGCACGCAAACAAGAGCAAGAGATAAAGGAACGAATCGAATAAAGATCCGAATAAGAGGATTTCGGTTCCAATTTCTTTGCAATGTGTGTTTGCCGAGGACGCAGTTGACAGGCGAATTATGTGATACAAAAATCGGTGTGACTGTGTTGATTAATGCTGTCAAGGAAGTGTCGAATGATATATAATTTTATTGAATATTCTTCTAGGTGAGGAACGTCTTAAAAAGACTGACTACAAAGAAAGACGAAATAAATAGTCATCCTTGTAAAGACGTGAAGAAAACAGAGAAAAGATGTTCAGTGAAAAAAAAGCCATTTTATATGACCATTTTGTGACTGTTGCAAGGCCTGCGGTGAAGAGTGGCTGCAAATAAAGAAACAGAAACAAAAACGGTAACAAAAAGAGATATTAACCGAATTAAACTTACCATTTAAATTCATTATATGAACACGTATATTTTTCATCGTATTCGCTAATTTATGCACAAGTCATAGAATAACTTATGCTTTAGAGTTTATCTTTTCATATGAAAATTATCTCTTACATATGCATTGTGAATTATGCTCTATTCATACAGCAACGTTAATATGCAAGCGTTAAGAGAATTACCTCATCATCATGTTTAACGAATCTGCGCACGGAAGCTCACTTCTAGACTCCAGGTTGGGGGGATGGAGAAGAAGCGAAGAGAAAGAAGAAAAAGAGGCAATGGCCAAACTCCCGTCGTCCCAGCTCGCTCTGCGGTCGAGGGAGTGAACTTGCAGAGTTCAACAGCGGGGAGAGGGGGGGGGGGGGGGCTAACTCCACATAGCAACGCGGTATCGCATCAGCTCGCAGCATTTAACTCTGTCAGTCAATGTATGACACTATCATTAGCTTCACCACTACAATTCACTATATGTTCTTAATCATTTTTTTCTCCTATACGAGAGGAATCCATTATTCTCATTATTATACATAATTCTATATATTATTCTAATAAAAAATATATTTAGAAAGAGAGAAATGCAGTATGGTTCCAAATACCGCCAAGACGTGTTCCTCCATTATATGATGAAACGGGAAAAGTTTTTGGCCGCACGTCCCCGGCTCTCTCCGAACACTGGGCGCTCTTCGTGTCTTTGAAGAGGTGGTCGATATTCCATCTATTGGAATCACAAGACTTTCTCTTGTTACCCGACTTATCAGTTATACTTAACGCTAATACGTTATGTTATGGATCGTTGTTCTCAGATATGTTGATGCAGATACGACACTGTGTTTTCCTACTTATTGCATATCTGTAAAGTCATTAGTGAATGATACTTTGCCGACGATTTGATGGTTTCGTTTATATGATTCTTGTAACTTTAATATTATCATTTTTCTTTATCTAATTTAGCGGCTGCCGTGGGGGGTCGGTCACCGAACTCGCACGCGTTCGAATCCGGCACCAATGGTCTGAGATTAAAAGGAGAGGCAGCCACTCGGGGTCCTTCGAAAAAAGGCACCGCCCTAGCCCTTGTGAGGGAGTTCATGGCGTAAAACCGAATCATTTTCATTTCCCTACCTTCAGTTACCTATTTGAAGCCTGTGTCTAAGTACATTTTTCGTTTTCTTGATAGGCTCCAGTGAGTTTGAATAGTTCCTCATCACACTTTGGTAAAATTCCTACATACATCGAGAATCGGGTTCAGTCGTATAGTACAGTCATCTTTTTCTGCTTATGTCTACTTACCTTAATGATGGTGTCGGTCTTCTGACAATCAGGTTAGAATATCTTATGCTGCCCATTGCGTTACCAGTAATGCGGTATGCAATAATCATCCTGTTCCCTAGTATGTTTATAACATGGATGTCACCACCCCTCTGCTATACGCTTTATTTCGAGGCGGTCGAGATGTTCCCATGTTGAAAAAAACAGGTTTCATTATAATGTGTCTATTTATTCACTTACTACAGGAGATGACCAACTTTTCAGGGCCAGACAGGAGCAATTCGCGATCCAGAATAGCTGCATAGAAGAATTTTATTGGGAAACCTGTATATCAGTGATGCGAGTGGTGCTGTTTGCCATGCGGAAGTGGTTCGGCGTCTAGCTCGGTGGAGGAGGCAGAAAATAGAAGAAAGTCATTGAGGTGGGAGTCAGAGAGCTGGCAGCGAAAGTGACTCACTTTAGTTCCTTTTTTTAATAGAAAAGATGTTCGCAGTAGTGAGTGCAACTAAGCATGCGAATGCATTTTCATTTCTTGTGAAAAATGAAGTCGCTGAAGAATAACAAAAAAGAGGTGCAACGGCTCGCATTCTGTTCATTTTTGTA
Organism: Penaeus chinensis; assembly: GCF_019202785.1. Lineage (NCBI taxonomy): Eukaryota > Metazoa > Arthropoda > Malacostraca > Decapoda > Penaeidae > Penaeus > Penaeus chinensis. The sequence continues at coordinate 29,204,834 of NC_061819.1, read as the reverse complement.
CAGTGGACATATGAAACAGAAGGCGACGTCTCCAGGCCCACGCCATCAAGGGCACAGGGAGAAAGGCGAAGAAAATGCACGAAAATACACGGGCCGGAGTAAGATGTTAATCTGTGCAGGTGCCGGGCCGGTCATCCGGTCCTCGCTAGTAGGAATTTGCTCGCCTTCGATTAAATAAACAGATAGTAACAGGAATATGCTATATTAACCAATCACTTTCGCAGTTGTAAGCTGCTGATCATCAGTTGTGTTTAGAAAAATGTGTTAAAGACACTGTGTTTCCTGTACAAGTCTTTTAGATAAAGTATGATGGTCATCACAGTCATGACTATTACAACGCAATGGATATTATCTGATGATACACATATTTGGTTTTACCATATGATCATTTTCATTATCATTTTTCTCAGATTACTTTTTCGTGTTGCCTTATTATTGGTAATATTATTTTTATTCAGATATGAATATGATTATTATGATGTTTAAATTAGCAACAAGGTAAGACTAATATTACATCCCGACCCGACCCGGTTTCCCGTTAGCAATTTCGCCCTTCGGAAGATTGTGAAAACACCGAACAACCTTTCAGTAGTTGTTGTTCATGCTTCTGTTAAATTCCATTTAGACACGATTCATTCATAATTAAAAAGAATGAAAAAGACCATAGAAATCTATTCCGGTCTGTCATGAATATTTTTGGAACATGTGATGGAAGCTTTTTGAGGATGAAATTAATTAAGAAGATACCTTATATGTCTCTCTCTCTCTCTCCCTCTCTCTCTCTCTCTCTCTCTCTCTCTCTCTCTCTCTCTCTCTCTCTCTCTCTCTCTCTCTCTCTCAGTCTATCTGTGTCTCTGTCTCTCTGTTTATCTCTCTCTCTCTCTCTCTCTCTCTCTCTTCCTTTCTCACACACACACACACACACACACACACACACACACACACACACACACACACACACACACACACACACACACACACACACAACACACACACACTGACAAGCCGACCCACACACATGTATATAAAATCACGCCAAAGATAAATGTCTGAGTCCTCACACCCTACCAAATTAATGACATGAAAAACTCTCCTCCAACCTCCTTTCGCCGCCAAACCGTCCCCTTCCAACGAGACGCAAGAACTAAATAAAAGTTTCTCTCACCAGTAGCGAAGTCGAAGCGCTGCCCACAGTCCCGACGTCTTATGAGCTTACACAGCACTCTACGTGTTCCGTCCTGGG
>NC_061819.1:29168591-29171091 GCF_019202785.1 Penaeus chinensis | reverse complement strand
GATAATAATAATGATAGTAATAAAAATAAAATAATGATAATGATAATGATAGTAATAAAATAAAATAATGATAATGATAATGATACTAATAATAGTAGTAGTAGTAGTAGTAGTAGTAATAATAATAATAATAATAATAATAATAATAATAATAATAATAATAATAATAATAATAATAATAATAACAATAATAATAATAATGGTAATAATCAAAATGTCGTATCATAGTAATAGCTTTTTATACTATATAATGATGCATTTATTTCCCCGCTTTTATTCTCATGTTGTGAAAGCTATGTCAATATATACTAATGCATCAGCTAACTAACAGCGAGGCGTGGTTCTAAAGCAGTCAAATAAACCATAGCTACATATTTACGGTAGAAAGTTATTTACAATTTGCTGTAAATTGGCTCATTCATTCCAACGATAAAATACCTATTATTTCATCACTAATAATATCCTTATCATTGTTACTATTATCATTATGGTTATCATTATTACTATTAATATAACTATCATTATCTTTATTATGATAATGATAATACAAAATAATAATAATGATAATAATAACAATAATAATAATAATAATAATAATAATAATAATGATAATAATAATAATTGTTATTATTATCATGCTAATAATGATAATAATAATAATGATAACAATGATAACAATAATGATAATCATAATTACAATACACATCGTAGTCATTACTGTTATTATCCTTATTATCATTATTATTATTATCCTTATCATTATTATTATAATTATTATTATTATCATTATCATTATTGTTATTATTGTTTTATTATTATTATTATTATTATCATTATTATTACTATTATTATTACTATTACTATCATCATCATCATCATCATTATCATATCATTATCATCATTACAATCATAACTATTCTGTTACTATTATATTATCATCATCATTATCATTACTCTTAATATTACAGTTATTTTTCGTAGTAGTATCATTATTATTGTTATCATTATTGCAATTATTATTGCTAACATTATTATTATTGTTATTATTATCATTATTAATGCTATCATCGTTATCATTATGATTATCATTGTTATCTTTATTATTTTTATGATTACGATTATTGGTATTATCATTATTACTTTATTTTTCTATTAATTCTATCAACAGGGTTATTGCCATTATCATATTAATAATTGTTATTATTATCATAGTTATTAATATTATAATTATTATTATTACTATCATCACTATTATTATTATTAGTAGTAGCATCACTATTATTATTGTTATTACTATTATTCTTATTGTATTTTTCTAATTATTATGGTTATTATTATTATCATATTATGATGATTATCATCATTATTATGATTATTATTATTATTGTTATTATTTTCACCTTTATTGTTATTGTAGTTGTTATTATTATTATTATTATTATTATTATTATTATTATTATTACTATTATTGTTATTATTATTATCATTATTATTATTATAATTTCTATTATTATTACGTCATCATCATTAATTATATTCTTCTTATTACAATTACTTCTTTATTGTTATATTCATTAAAAGGCGTCCGATATTATTACTTCGGAAGCAGAGACCATTTGAATACGGCTGATGTGCAAGTACAATAAATGTTTACAATGTTTTCCGCTGCACTAAATAACACAGGTACTGCAGGATGATTTTTAAACCTGTGTGATAGGAACATTTGTCTTTGTTTTTAATACCGTTTTGCAGACTTTACAATTTAGTGCAACTGATCTGGAGCAATATGAAAACTAACACGGCAATAAAAAACGATTCGTAAATGGAACGTAGTCTCGTTAAAAAAATGAGTATATGAACATGTAAATTTATATATGTGAATGTATACACACACACACACATAAATATATATGTGTGTATATATGTGTTTGTGTGTGTGTATGTATGTGTGTGTGTGTGTGTGTGTGTGTGTGTGTGTGTGTGTGTGTGTGTGTGTGTGTGTGTGTGTGTGTGTGTGTGTGTGTGTGTGTGTGTGTGTGTGTGTGTGTTTGATATATATATATATATATATATATATATATATATACATACACATATATACATAAATAAATAAATAAATAAATAAATAAATATTTATGTATATATATATATATATATTTATATTTATATGTGTGTGTGTGTGTGTGTGTGTGTGTGTGTGTGTGTGTGTGTGTGTGTGTGTGTGTGTGTGTGTGTGTGTGTGTGTGTGTGTGTGTGTTTGATATATATATATATATATATATATATATATATATATATATACACACATATATACATAAATAAATTAATAAATTAATACATAAATATTTATGTATATATATATATATATATATATATATATATATATATATATATATATATATTTATATGTGTGTGTGTGTGTGTGTGTGTGTGTGTGTGTGTGTGTGTGTTTGCATGGTTGTGTATGTATATATATGTATATATATCTATATATATTTAT
>NC_061819.1:29156091-29158591 GCF_019202785.1 Penaeus chinensis | reverse complement strand
TACGTTCGTACGAGTTCACGCATATACGAACAAGCCTTTACGTAGTTACCCTCGTTCACACATACACTTACACATATACGCATACTTGCACATACACGCACGCACACTTATACATACACGCACGCATACATACACATACACGCACACACACAAATACACACGCACACACACAAATACACACACACACACACACGTACGCATACACGCGCACACACACCCACACACCAACACACGCGCGCACACGGACACACGCACACTCACGCACGCACAAACACGCACGCACAAACACGCTCGCACGAACACGGACGCACGCACACGCACGCAAACATACGCTCGCACGCACACGTACTCATGCACAAACACACATCGGCGTTTGGCTTTTCTGTTGATGGTTGCCTCAATCATTAGGTTCTCCTTTCGGCCAATTGCCGTGAACAATCCGGACCACAGTGCTACCACAAAAGGAAAGAAAATAAGAACTCGGCAAGTGACATGTGAGTTACAGCACCGTAGAGTTACAGCACCTTAGTTCGAACAGAGGCTGAGACAAATATAATTGAGCTAACCGCGACATACACACACACACACACACACACACACACACACACACACACACACATATATACATATACATATATCTAAATATATATACATATATATTTGTATATATATACAAATGTACATATATGCATACATATACATATATATATATACATATAAATATATCTAAATATATATGTATATATATATATATAAGTATGATACACACACCTAAATGTGTATATATATATATATATATATATATATATACATATATACACACACATATAAGTATAATACACACACATTAGCTTATATATATATATATATATATATATATATATATATATATTTATATATATACATATACATGAATATAGATAGATAGATATAGATATATACAAAAATAATATAAATGTGTGTGTATAAATATATATATATATACACACACACATATATGCATATATATATATATATATATATATATATATATATATATATATGTATGCTTAAAAATCGTAATATTTACCAAGATACAGTCAAAGCATTTTTCAACAAAATACCTGTACCTACTAACAATATGTATGTACAGCCTTGCAGAGAATCTATGCACAGCCCAGACCCCACATAACACTATACCAAGGTTCTTCAAAATTTAAATGATGATGAAAACGTTGTGATAACTAGACCAGACAAAGGGAAAGGCTTTGTAATCCTGAACAAAACTGAATACTATAACAAAATATCTAGCATTCTTTCAGACTCATCTAAATTAAAACTTCTAAATGTAGACCTAGCTAGTCACCTCCCCAGAATTGAAGATAGATTAAATAGAATCCAACGACTTCTAAAAGAACCCAGCAACGAATCCATATAATCCAAATATAATTCCATGTTTGCCTCAGGCTCTAGACCCGGATGTTTGTATGGCCTCCCCAGAGTTCACTCTTAGGCCTATCGTATCCTCTATTAATACATTTAATCATAATCTTCCTAAATTCCATGTCCACGTCATCCAATCCTGAGCCACAAATGAGTACACCACTACCAACACTTTGGATTTCATGAATGAAATCAAACAACTTAGCACTGAAGCTTCAACAGCATTTGCCAACTTTGACGTTGAATCATTGTTCACTATTGTTCCTCTGTCAGAAACCACACACATAATTTTGGACACCATATCAAATGAGTCCTTATCACATTTCGGTTAGAACTAAAACCAGTTTTATTCCCTTTTAATGTTGCCACAAGAGATTCGATTTTTACTTTTGATAACCAATTACTCAAATGGACGGCGTAACTTTGGGTTTACCTCTTGGCCTAGGTTCTGTCAACTCTTTCCTAAGATATCATGAATATAATTGATTTAAAAAATGCCCAGATAATTTCAAACCAATATTCTACAAAAGGTACGTAGATGACAAGTTTCTTTTGCTCAAACAATATTGAATCATTTCTGTCTTATCTGAATGAACAACATCCAAAAAAAAAAAAAAAAAAAAAAAAAAAATCCCTTTCTTGACACACTTGTATCCAAAGAAAACGGACGCCTTTCTACTGCGGTTTACAGAAAATATACTTTCACTGGTTTGGGAATTACTTATAAAGTTTCTCACCCATGAAATATAAAAAGAACAGCATCACCCCTCTAATCAACAGAGCATACAACAAAAGCTCCACCTGGATCCAATTTGACAATTAAATTAAAGTTCTTATTTAATTATTTAAAAAACAATGAATACCCTGACAACGCCTTTTACAAAACTCTCAGATCATTCTTAGATAATAAATTCTGCCCATCAACAAAAATCCATACTGCTCCCAAAGAAACTAAGTACATAAAATTATCATAACTCGGATATGTAAGCTTCACTATTAGTAAACAATTACGTAAGATACTAAAACATTCGTTTCCACAAATCATTTTCAACGTTCTTTTAACTCATATAATATTAAC
>NC_061819.1:29131091-29133591 GCF_019202785.1 Penaeus chinensis | reverse complement strand
CGGTCACCAACACGCAAGTAAAAAGAAAGGAAAGGAAAGAAAAAGATAAAGAAACGTCGAGAGATGATCAAGAGAGACGAATGCGAAGAAAACCTTTCTGGAGGACGAAGAGAGATGGAAGGGAGATGGAAAAAGGGATATAACTGACTGAATTTCTGTTTAGACTTGCTCCGAGGCAGCAATCACCGGGCCAAGGGGAACGAATGGTTTCAAAATCAAACTTCATGACTGCCTCGTTCCAGTTTTGTTCGTTGTCTGAAGTACAATCCGTCTTCATCTAATTGAAATTCTCGTAGGTAATTTACATAATGAGGTGATGTTTCTAAACACCTAAGCTCTCGCCATACTCGCGGACCATTAAGAAACGGGGGCCGGATACTCAAAATAGTTTACTTTGCTGTTTCTCGCATCGGAGCCATTACAATGTCCGAAGGCCAAACTAGAAACAAAATTAGCCGCCATGTTATGACGTCACGCACTGTAAAGTGCCCTGCAAGCTACAACTGCTCTGGGCCTCGTAGGGGTTGGAAACCGGATATGGTACGGTTTATTTCCCGTTTACTTTGTCGACTAAAGCCTTTATTTGCCTGTAAAATGCCTTGTCTAGCATTTTCTTTGTTTTCCATGCATTATCGTTATCTTGAATCAACTATAAGATGACTGTAAATTGAGTTGACAGACGACAAACAACACTTTTTTTGGTGGCTGCGCATCTTCTTGATCGAGAACTGCAGCGTGAAAGAAACTATTATAGGAAACCCTTAGTTTCTCTCTATGAAAAGAATAAGCATTTATTGCAATATCACAGATTTCTTACATTTGTTTTACTATAACCTTCCTTGATGCCAAATATCCAACTAAACAATCCTTTCAAGAATTATTATTCCGATGATCAGTGACTCTTCCGTATGTATGTTTACATCAATTTACTTTCGCATGAAATTAAAAAATTTTGCCTGCTGCTTGCGAAAAAAAAAATGTATATAACAAGTCATATGTGAGACTTCATAAACACAATGTTAAACATTTAGGAAATGATATTGTATATTATATTTAATTTTTTTACCTGAAGATGATTGCTGGTTCGTATTATAATTTTCTCTTTGTATATATAACTTGTACTATGAAATATAGAGTTATTCTGGGAAATGAATCATAGTTAAATTACTTTGCAACACTTGGTTGAATCTTTGAAAATATAATTCGGGCAGACAGTCGCTGGGCCTGCTATGGTGTCGGTGACCTTTGGAGGCGTGGCAATAAGACAGTCATGAATGAGTTTCCATCTAGTAGGCTGACTGCTGATTGGTCAATCGACTACCGGTCTCTTGGTAGTCAGTGGAATTAACTTGCAAAGGAAACACGGGCTTTACAATGTACTTACTACATTGTAATTATTTTTTGTGTGGTTTACAATGTAGTAAGGAGATCGGAGGCTACTACGGTGAGGCGGTTATAACGTCCTCGAGCTTGAGTATCCCGGCCCGGGACCGGCAGGACATTCCAGTGAGGAACAGAAAACGGGACTGAGAAAGAAAATCGGTGAGTGTAGAGACATTCTCTTATTTCTTGAGCATTTTTTCTGGGTTTCATCGAACCAGGGGTTCGCTGAGGTAGTTTCAGGCGTTCGGCGTAGGTCACTCTCATTCGTATTGTTCTTAGAACACATTGATTTTGTGTGTAACAGATGAATGGTTCATGCTGTGCAAAAAAATAAAAAAAAATATACCTATGTTTTGAAGAAATCATATATATTTTTTATCAATTACGAAAGTTCGGTGAATGCAAGGATGACACTTTTTTGTACCTCCGACAAGGTTAAGAACTCTGTTAAAAAGGGGGTTGAGGGATATAGATATTGATATAGATGTATATACATATATGTGTGTGTTACACACACACACACACACATACACACACACACACACACACACACACACAAACACACACACACACACACACATACACGCACACACACACGGGTAGAAAGATAGTCATTAGAAAACATGCATACTAATATCTTCACTGCATGTATTATGTTGCAGATTCATACTGAAAGTCAGCCGTTGTTGCTAGAGAGTCTGTCATTTTCCTGGAAAACTGTCAAAAGAATTTGGAAAATCTGAATGTTTTAAAACTTCAAATATATTTAAAACATGTCCGTATTGTGAGATCTGAATCATGCTCCCCTGAGTAAGTACTGTGAGGACTAGGGCCGATATTTACCGTATTTCAGTTTGAGAAAATGCATAAACGTCAATTCTTGTCATTGGCTACGCATAATTCCTAAATGTAAGGTGTGTGTGTGTGTGTGTGTGTGTGTGTGTGTGTGTGTGTTGTGTGTGTGTGTCTCACTTAGAGAACTGCGCAGGAATGTTTGGCAAAATTAGTTCTATCTGCACCCACTGCAGACTGCCTCACTCGACGCCCATACCCATGTTAAGCAATGCTCGTTCAACCATTTCATTCTGCCATGATAATAAAATGATGATAATAAAAA
>NC_061819.1:29128967-29130991 GCF_019202785.1 Penaeus chinensis | reverse complement strand
GGTTGTATCAGAGAGAGAGAGATGAGAGAGAGAGAGAAGAGAGAGAGACGAGAATGAGAGAGAGTAGACGAGGAGAGAGAGATGAGAGATGAGATGAGATGATTGAGAAGGCGAGGAGAGACGCGATGGGAGGAGCCGAGAGAAGTGATGAGAGAGAGAGAGAGAGATTTAGAATGACTTTTTTTGTAAACGTAGTAAACATTAACTTCATTTGAGTTCTTGTTGATATTGTATAAACTCACTTTTTCAAACTCTTTTTGCGAACGATATATTTCCCTAAACCTCTACTGTAAATTTTAGCAGCCTTGTTACATAATAATCATCCTTGTATATCTAATTCATAAATGTGATATGCGAAGTGTCAAAGCAAAATATCAGAGATAATACTGATTATTATTTTTGTTATCATTACCATGATTACTATTATTCTTATAATTAGGATTATCATCATCACCCCCATCATCATTGTAATTACAGTTATATTATCTTTAGACGGAAATAATTAAAAGAAAACAGATCCTATATTATATTGAGCCGAGGGAGTGTTAGATCCTCTTTCATGTCTCATAATTGCTTTCAGAGTCCCTTTACCTCGTCAGGAAGGCCTAAGCGTCCATTTCACTGTAACCCATTTGTAGGCTGCACTCAGAAATGGAAACACATAGGATGTAAAGCAAACATATTTTTCACGAACACATGTGTCGCAACATATCATTTTTATGTGTGGATTATTCATATATTCACTTGTTGACTAAGTTCGTTCCATTCACTTGGAAATTATTTCGTACCTGTATACGACGGAAGTTGAGTCCTATAGATCGACTCTCGTTGTATCAGTCAGTAAAAAAATGTATGCTACACTGTGAGGGATTAATGAAGTGGAACATTACGGGGATATTCCTCTTTATAACAGAAGTTGGTTATTTGCAAAACGTCTGAGCATGGCAGGGTCTGCGTGCTTTTAGGGCCATATAGACTTAGTGTTTCTCCAGGCTGTAGCTACCTGCCTGCTGTGATGCGCTCGCAAATGGAGACAGACAAGAAGCACCACGACTAGATAGAACGTGGATCCTTAACCTACTCCTGCGGTCGAGCGCGAAAACGCAAAAACGTTTGCTAGCAAGACAGTTCTTCGTTACCGGCTAAGTATGTGAGCTAATTTTGCAAGAAGGAAGTGGAGTTAAAGAATGGGCCTTTAATAAACTAAGGATACTTTTTTATTGTGGCAAAATAAAATGGTTGGACGAGCATTGAGCATCTCAAACCACTGGAACGGCTAGTTCAAAAGAGACAGACGTACAGACAGAGGGAAACCGGTGCCTCTCAGCCCATACAAATACAAAAATATATTGTTCCTACACACATGGATCAAAAATTGAATATTTACAAATTTTATGTATCATATATATACATGTGTCATATATATTGTCACACTAATGCAAATATATTCCTCCCACACGAATGTATTACAGATCTTCATTATCTAGTATTCACCCTTTCATTTACAGTACTCTTCCCTCTTACGAATAGTGTAGCTGTTACAGATGGGATGGAGATAAACGCCCGCTTATGTTAGAGGCTGAGTATCTTCCTGTTATAGGCTCTTCTTGTTCTTTTCCTTTTTTCCTCTTTTACGTCTTCTTCTCCTTCTCCCTCTTTGTTTGCTTCATCATTGCAATTTCTCTTTTCCTTTTCCTTCTTCCCTAGAGAGTAGCTCCTGCAAATACCGATTTCACTTTCAAAAGAAATAACGTAACAACTAGAAATACTGGACAATTAAGACAAAGGAAAGAACCGATCTGACTAAAAGAGGTAGGGGTAAAAAAGGGAAGAGAACAATAATGATGATAAGGACAATGAAATTGTAATATTGATAATAATGATTATGATGATGATGGCGATGAAAATGGTCATGGTGATGATGCAAATGATGATGAAAATGATGGTGGTGGTGATAATATTAAAGACAGGGTGACAATGATGACTATGACTATGGAGAAGATAATAATGATAATGATGATGAT
>NC_061819.1:29106467-29111467 GCF_019202785.1 Penaeus chinensis | reverse complement strand
ATTTCTTTTCTCTCTCTCTCTCTCTCTATCTATCTATCTATCTATCTACCTATCCAGCTCGCTATGTATCTCTCAGTGCACTGGTAACACAAGTGAGTGACAACGTTTCTGTTGTGTCAGAGCGAAAACAATAAAGGATTTCGTAGAACTGAGAACTGTTACTGAGACAAAAAGTTGCACTTAACTCGTATTGCACATTTGATGGTGCTAAAATATCTGCTTACAGTTTCACAAGTAAAACAACGAACTGCCGTATACTAACTATGGATTTCTATCCTGTGACCTGAGTTTGCAATTATCTTTAACCATCATAGTCTTTAATTATAATTTACTAATTCAAATATGAATGGTACATTACTGCATATATGCCATATCAATTTTCGGTACTGAAACATGGTATCTTTTGCTAATGAATAATGAAAAATAAAATCATGTCTCAAGTGTACAAATAAATCAGCTAGATTGTATCAAGCAATGTGAAACGATGAGATACAAACACTATCCATATGAAGTTAGTTACCAGAACTTTCTAAAAACAGATCTCGAGAGTTTGGAAATTAAGGGATCCCCCCTCAAAAAAAAAAAAAAAAAAGAAAAAAAAAAAAAAAATAAATATCATGACTGAGGGACACTAATCTGGAAGCTAGTTCTTTGTAATGGCTAAGAATTTAAAAGGAAAGAGCGAATGAAATGCAAGTGAAGCAATCTAGGACAAAGAAGGGGAAAAGCTGCTAAATATGTTATGTTCATACCTTTCCATTTCTCATTTTCCATCATTTCTTCAGTGTGGCCCTCGCCTCTTCATAGTTTCGCTTGCGCAGAAAACGTTTTAACCCCCCCCCCCCCCCCCCTCTCTCTCTCTCTCTCTCTCTCTCTCTCTCTCTCTCTCTCTCTCTCTCTCTCTCTCTCTCTCTCTCTCTCTCTGTTTGTCTGCCCCCCCCCCCCTCTCTCTCTCTCTAACTCTCTCTCTTTTGTCTCTCTCTAGTACGTGTGTGTGCGTGCGTGCGTACGTGCGAGCGTGTATGTTTGTGTGTGTGTGGGTCAGTTTCTTTGTGTCTCTGCTTCTCTGTCTGTGAATGTCCACGAGACACACCGCGATGCCGATACCGCTCCCGTGTAAGTGTAGATAAGATTTCTGAAAACAAAAATACGTGAACTGCCGCTAAGAACATAATGCAAATTCTCCATTGCGCGCTTCCTATCCATATTGATGGGAAAATTAACAGCCAGAAAAAGAAGGCAGCCCCCTCTCCGAAGAAATTCCTCCCAGCCCCTCGCCTTAATTATGTGGGGGGAATTTCCACACCTGCAGATTTCAACAGTGATGGCCCCTGCAGAGAAAACCATGAGTGTCATAGCTTTATCAGCACCACCAACAAAAGCCCCAGCACAGGCTTCAACCCCAGCACCGGTTACAGCACCACCCCCAACACTCTCTCCAACTCCAGCATGGGCTCCAGCACCTAGCTCCAACTCAGCTCTCACTGCATAAGGGTGATCAAGAGTCCAGCAGTGAAATAAAAAAATGCTACAGGGCTTCTCAAGCGGATGGGGCAGATGATGTGCATGATAGCTACAGATGGTTTAGTAGTCATGACAAGGACGTTAGCAGTCATGGGCAGCCAAGAGTAATTCTCATGGCCTTGCTCTGTAACACTTAAAGAGGTTTGAGTGCGTTTTAAGGAAACATAGTAAGACGCGGGCTTGCATACTTTATCACGAATCTAACAAGGGGAATACACATCAATCCTAAGAATCTTAAGGAGGTAACAGTTACTTATGTATTGTAAAGGTGTGTATGTATGGGAGTGTGTTTGTTTGCTTGTGTGTGTGTGTGTGTGTGTGTGTGTGTGTGTGTGTGTGTGTGTGTGTGTGTGTGTGTGTGTGTGAATATTTCCCTCATTTTGGTGCAAACTAGATGGTTTAATCAAGTAAATGGAAAGGTAGTCTGTTCATGAATTTATATATTTCTATAGTAGTTGTGCGAACCTAAAAAGGGGACAAAAGAAAAAAAAACGAGTGTGTGTATGAGAGAGAGTAAGAGAAAGAGAGAGAGAGAGAGAGAGAGAGAGAGAGAGAGAGAGAGAGAGAGAGAGAGAGAGAGAGAGAGAGAGAGAGAGAGAGAGAGAGAGAGAGAGAGATCCACACCAATAATAATAACCAACATTTTCTGGGCATTTTTTACTATTTGAACAACGCCGTCTTTGTGCTTCAGAGTTACAGAAGCATCAAATTGAGCGCGGAGATCGATAATGACTAAGTAAAAACAGGCGAATTATCAAGAGAATAGCTGAAGGACTGAAGTCTGATGGACTGCGGTTAAATCATTTAACACTACTTCAAGACAGAGAGCTTTACTTAATGGGACACATTACAGTAGGGAAGGGAGCATAAATATATAACACATTTTACTAAACAGACACATGCATAAATACAAGCTTACATTTTTAAACGCAGGCGTACACACTTACAAAACACACACACACACACACACACACACACACACACACACACACACACACACACACACACACACACACACACACACACACACACACACACACACACACACACACACACACACACACTCGGCCTGGGCATACTCCGGCGCCACAGCACAGCCGCTGTCTGAGCCCGAAGAGGATAATTGTGAAGCAGTGTCGCCGGCGTGATCCCCCGGAGGGACGTGGCTTTGGTGAGTGACAGGATCTGCATATTTGTCCGCCTCCTTCCCAAGTGAGCGTGAGCCGGAGTCTGCTCTAATGTGTCTGCCTTTGATTCCGCTAAAAGGTAAAAGGGGATGCAGACACTTTACAATTAGATGAAATGGCAGCTTCATCGTGGGAAGTTCGGAGTTATTTTGAACGATAGGGAAGATGTAAAGTAATACACTATCACATGCACATGCACACACACACACACACACACACACACACACACACACACACACACACACACACACACACACACACACACACGCACGCACGCACGCACACACACACACCCACATACACACACACACGCAAGAACACACACACACATATGTATATATGTGTGTGTGTGTGTGTATGTGTGTGTGTGTGTGTGTGTGTGTGTGTGTGTGTGCGTGCTTGTGTGTGTGTGTTTATATATGTTTGTATACATATATATGCTATATCTATATCAATAAATGTATATGTATGTATACATATACATATATACATTGCGCGATGGCACAAATATCTATATGAATATATAAATACATGAACATATATATACACACACACAGTATGTATATATATGGGTGTGTGTGTGTGCGTGTGTGTATACACACACACACACACACACACACACACACACACACACACATATATAAATATACGTAAATATATATATATATATATATATATATATATATATATATATATATATATATATATAGTTATATTGGACTGCCGCGATAGTCCAGTCGTTTGAGCAATTCCCCGTCGCGGCGGTCGTTAAAATGCCTGCGCTCCGACTTCTGGCTCGAGTCCGATCTCACGGCGAGAAAACGACATATCGCCTTAAGAGGTCAAACGCAGGTGTCGTCGGGTAAGAGAGATGGTGAACTCTTCAATCACTCGAAGGAAAGCAACTCCCTTGTACAACCATGAAATTAAACATGGTCGCTAACGTCAGGCCCTGATACGGCACATCTATAATAATAATATAGTTATATTGAAAGATAAACAGCTAGATAAATGCGTGTATAAATTTTTTTGTTGTTGACTAGAAATAATGAACATAAAACATTATTAGATAAAAAGAAACAGCAACAAAAATAGTTAATAATATAGATAATAAATAGGTAACAGAATGGAATAAAAGGAAAAGGGCAGAAACATTGTGAAAATAATACAAAACATGTGGGCGAGACATACCTAAACAAATACATTAAACCGTAAACAATTGACTGACTGTACTGTTGTTGAGATCGGGTTTCATCTTGTGGGTGTTGAGAGGTCGAGTCTGTTAGATGTTGTGGAGAGAATTTTGAAATCTTTGTGAGTGAAAGTGTGGTCTTCTGTGTGTGGATGCTGGCGGACAGCAGAGAAAGGCTGATTCGCATGTAGGCTAGTTCTTTTAGATTTACCCATATGTTGAAGTATTCTATATTTGAACCATCGTGTGAATGATCCAATATACCTAGCATTGCATATATGACAGTTAAGAAATATATATACAATATTTGAACATAGTTCTGAAGACAGAGGCATCCTCTTTTAAAAGAAATAATTATATTATAATAGTTAACTAGAGCAATGCTGAAATTGATCTGCGGGAACGCATGTTTTAGTATATCATGTATATGTTTGTCCGAGGTATAGTCATTTTATTTTCTTATTTTATAAGGAAGCTGTATTATTTTTTGTGAAGGACAATTTGTTGTCTAAGAATGACCTAAATGTCTTGCAAAAAACGTTGTCAAGGTATCCATTTTTTTTTTTTTTTTTTTTTTTTTACAATTAAGAACTATCCTATTACAATCCTATTTGACAACTTTAGTTATCAAATAAGATCCAGGTGGAGCATATGTTAAATGGTGAGAAACGTAATATATGTAATTGCTGGAGGAACAAAAGAAACGTGCCATCTATATACCTTTTGCAGAGTACTGGTATGAAATTAGCTGGGGCAATTTTTCAACCAATTCATGATGGCATAGAAAAGCGTTGGCATAACTTCTGCCAAGAGGTGAACCCAAAGCAACGCCGTCCATATGAATATGTAATTGGTTATCAAAAGTAAAAAGAAAATCTTTTGTGGCAACATTTAAAAAGGAATCAAACTGTTTTCTGTTCAGACCAAATTGTGGTACGGACTCTTCTGATATGGTGTCCGAGATAATCTGAGTGGATTTTAAAAGAGGAACGTTAGTGAATAATGATTCAACGTCAAGGCTAGCCATTACTGCCGAATCTTCAATGTTAAGTTGTTTGATTTCATTCACGAAATTCAAAGTGTTGGCAGTTGTGTAC
>NC_061819.1:29088967-29091467 GCF_019202785.1 Penaeus chinensis | reverse complement strand
ACCACTAGTATTAATGTCATTATTACCACTAGTATTAATGTCATTATTAATATTATCACTCTGATTCTATTGATATTTTTTATGCTGATGTTGTTTTTGTTATTATTATTTTCATTATTATTATCTTTACTATTTTTTATTTTCATTCTTGTTAATATTATCATTATCATTATTTGTATTATCATCGCTATCCCAACTATTATCATTATCATTTTTTTTTATTTTATTATAATTACTATTATCATTATAACCTTCACAAATATAATGATCATCAACATTACATTACCATCATCATGGTTATCACTATTGTTCTTATTATGATGATAATGATGATGATGATGATGATGATGATTATATTACCATAATCATTACTAATATTTCATATCTTTATTAATATTGGTATTACCATCGTCATCATCATCACTCCATTACTATAATTATTATTATCAATATCATCATTATTGTTCCTATTACTATTATTATTGTTATTACTATCATATTTTTGGTGTATCACACAGTGTATACCTTGATCACTGACGGTGTGTAACCCGCAAGCTGAGACCTCTAGTATTATTCTGAGAATTCTTGTAGTTCCAAGGCAGCTTTCTGCAATAGCCCTACCCATATCAAGTTTCTGATTTGCATACATACCTAACGCTCCTACCATCGCTTGGAATTACGTTCGTTCTCACCTCCTGCAATCACTGGAGGTCAGCCTTTAAATACTGATAACCTCGAATCTTCTCTATCTCCCACAAACGAAGAAAGTTCCATCCTTCCCTCTATTTTGTCCAAGAGGTGAAGTACTTGGATCTAATTTTTGACTGAAGGCTTACATGGGTGTCTCACCTCAAACAGTTAAAAGTGAAAGCTACAAAATCGCTTAGTATTATGCGAGTTCTTTCATACCTAGCTTAGGGTGCAGACCGCACAGCACTTCTGCGGCTGTACCGAGCAATTTTTCGTTGTAAACTTGACTATTGATGTGAGGCTTATTCATCCGCAACTCCCACTGTTCTCTTGATGTTGGACTCGGGTTCATAATGAAGCTCTTAAAATCTGTACAGGAGCTTTCAGGTCATCTGTGGAGTTCCTGGATGCTGAGAGTGGAGAACCACCTCTTTCATTACACCGGAACTACATGAACCTGATTTACTACACGAGACTACAAAGGATTCCGGGATCGCCTACATCCAGATTAGTTTTCAACCCTCTTGAGGATAGTCAGTCATATGGAGAATGAGGAATCGTGTGGAAGATCTAAATTTAAATCTAACTAAGGTTCTGGCTGTTGAAACTCCCAAATTCATCTTTAGACCAATCAAGTCGCGCTGGATTTGGTCGGAATAGGGAAAGGGGAGAAATCCGAAGTAGAAGTCAGAGATATTTTTTCAACACACTTCGAAGTACCAAAGATCTGATGCAATATACACAGATGGTTCGAAATCTGAAAATGGTGTGGGCTTTGCAGAAGTGAGCAAAATGAAGAATGCATGTGGCAGTCTTTCTCTAGCAGCCTC
Source organism: Penaeus chinensis (assembly GCF_019202785.1). Classification (NCBI taxonomy): domain Eukaryota; kingdom Metazoa; phylum Arthropoda; class Malacostraca; order Decapoda; family Penaeidae; genus Penaeus; species Penaeus chinensis. The sequence goes on along the minus strand of NC_061819.1, from coordinate 29,089,947 downwards.
GATCTTCACTTCAGAGTTACATGCTATCCTTGCAGCAGTCAAGATCTTACGAATCACTCTGTTGTAATATATTGTGACTCTAGTAGTTCACTTAAGCTCACCACATCCAGTGGTAAGGGTGGTTCAAGACTGACTTACACTGATGTCAGCACGTAAATATATAACTGTGTTGGGTGCCAGTGCATGTTAGTATCACTGGGAATGAGCGAGCTGATCGGAAGGCCAAGGCAGCTGCCGCTCAGCCCTGTGATGCTTATATTCCTCTCCCACACACTGACTTCAAATCCAGCATTAGTTGTCATTGCAATAAATGGAGGGAACAATTGAGGCATATCTCTAGAAACAAACTGCGAGAGATTAAAGATGACCTTGGCAGTTGGGTAGCCAGCAAGTAGAACTTGTTTTAACAAGACTAAGAATCGGGCACACAAGACTGACTCATGGGCCAATGATGCCTAAGAGTGAAGCACGCTGTGAATAATGTCAAGAACTATTAACGGTCACACATGTAGTGGAAAAATGTGCAACATGCTCAGACCAAAGACTATGTACTTGTCTCCCCCAGATACAGTGAAAAATGTATTGGGGAGGATTATGCCACAGAGGGTCTTACTGGTTTCCTTAGGAAGACTAATATTTTCAATTAAATTTAATTATGCATAATGTTTATGTAATAATTTTAGACATCTAGAGCATAATGTTTATGCTTTGATTTTTAAATATAATATTAATTGTTATATTTAACATTTCAAGGTGTGTTCGCCATTAATGACCTTAGCTGTTGACGCGATAGATAATTTTATGTAATCAATCTCTATCTCCCTCTCAGTTATCATCTTATTACCTGGGATACCTATGTCGATTATCAAGCAGTCCATTATGGACACATTGCCGTAATTTAATAATTAGTTCGTATCACGAAAACCAATAGGATCTTGATTTTGACATTTTCGATGATTGTTTCCGGTGTGCTCATACTG
>NC_061819.1:29063967-29071467 GCF_019202785.1 Penaeus chinensis | reverse complement strand
AATAGGATCGGACCTAAAATAGATCCTTGCGGAACACCAAAATGTACTTCTTGTTTTGATGACATACTTTTTTTGATTCTTACCGATTGGGTCCTTGTATATAAATAACTTGTAAACCAAAAGGTATCAATTTTATGATTTACTAATTTGTTAAGGAGAATTTCATGGTTAACACTATCAAAAGCCTTAGAAAGGCCGCATAATGTGAGTAAATTTACCTGATTTTTATCAATGTTATTATAAATCTCATCAGTGATTTTCAGTAAAGCTGTTTCAGTTGATAACATATTTCTAAAACCATGTTGTGTTTTAGATAATAAGTTCGTGGCCTCCAGGAAATTCGTCAGTTGATTTGCTACAATTTTTTCAAGAATTTTGGATAATATAGGGAGTATAGTAATAGGGCGATAATTATTGACATCGACTATATCCCCCGACTTATAAATTGGTGTTACTATACCATGTTTCCAAAGCGATGGAAAGACACCAGTGACCAGAGAGGTGTTAATAATGACCGTCAAATAATGTAGAGTTGCGGGTAGACTATCTCTGATAAAGCGCGAAGCAATACCGTCTGCTTCTACAGCATTTGTTTCGCTAAAGTGTTTTATTACTAAGATAATTGTTTCTACGTCCACTGGCTGTGGTCTGAAAAAAATAGTTGTAATCCTTTTCCGATCTGTATTTTGTTGTAATGTAGAAGCAATTGTTTTCTCGTAAGTTAGTTTACCAATTTTTGAAAAACAGTCATTAAAATGGTCTGTTCTTTGTATGGGACTTGTGCAATCACTAGTGAGGTGATTGTTGTGAGGCACTAGTGTTCTAACAATTTTCCATGTTTTATCAGAGTTGTTCTTATATTCTGTGAATTTATTTCTGAAGTAATTTCTTTTTGCACATTGAATTAGCACTTTTACATTTTTCTTTTTTGCTTGGTAATCTATCTGAAAGGCAGCCTCATTTCTGTTACTTTTAAGAGTTAGGTGGGCATTATTTCTATCGCTAATAGCTCTCTTGATGTCGTCGTTTATCCATGGAGCAGGGGGACGTCTGACGGTTCGTGTTACGTAGGGAGCCAGCGAATCAATGATGTTTTTAATAACTTCCGTTAAGATAGTTACTTGATTGTTTACATTATCTGTCAATGAAATATTTGATAGAGTCATTTCTTTAGACAATATATGCTCGCAGAAAGATTGAGGATCGTAGTGTTTAAAATCGCGAAAAGTTTTTATTACTGGTGGTCTATTTGTTTTCTTTATATTTAACGTCATCGTGATGAGTTCATGGTCAGCAACATGGCACGGGATGACATCGAAGTGGAGGATGAGGTCTGATCTGTTAGTTATTATTAAATCTAATAGAGAAGAGGTGTTTACTGTAATTCGTGTAGGTTTGTCTATTATTTGTTCTAATTTATTTTTCTTTATCATCTTACCTAACTTAGCATTAGATTTTGTTAAATCATCATTTAGGTCACCTAAGATGAAAAGCGGTTTCTTTTTTAAAGACATTTCTCTGAAAACCTTTTCAATGTATTCAAAAGATTCCGAGGTAGCATGGGGGTGCCTATAGACAGCGCCAACAATAAAGGAAGGAAGCATGTTGCTTTGTACCGTAACCCAGACATCTTCTACGGCAGTATTGTTAACTGCTGTAATAGATATCCTGTTTGACTTCAGGGTATCCCGTGCATATATACATACTCCTCCTCCTCGCCCTGCATCACATCTATAAACTTTAAAATTTAGAATATTGACGAAATTACTGACCATTTCCTGGTGGAGCCATGTTTCACTTATGCATAATATGTCTATGATTCTCTCCTCAACTAGCATTTTAATTTCTTCAAAATGTCCGAGTAGAGATTGAGCATTGATATGTTCTATTTTTATGGCATGCGATCTAGTCACTGGTAACGCTGACGGCGTTGCCTTGTCAAACATTTTGATCGCGCTTGTACTTGTTTCTGTTTAAGAACACTTTAACATTGTCGGGAAAAGTATCAGAGTCTATAAACAACTCGGGCTTTATGTCCTTTCCCCTTACTGACACCGTGAAGCTGGTGTAGTAGTCATGTGTCATCACTGTCTTATAGGCTTTTACACTTGAGATGTTTTTAAACTTTTCTGATAAGTGTTGTTCAATGTCCTCTTCGTTAGTGTCTGGGTGACAACTGGTGATGTAAAGGTAGACTGTGTCTGGACGATCTGCTCCCTTTAGCGGCTATGGTGTTTGGTGTTCTCTGTCTTGTTTGTCTTTTCTTCTCTGGTTTCTCGATATAACTTTTGTGTAACAGAGAGAGAGAGAGAGAGAGAGAGAGAGAGAGAGAGAGAGAGAGAGAGAGAGAGAGAGAGAGAGAGAGAGAGAGAGAGAGAGAGAGCAATGAAGCATATACAACAAAGGCACACCCACTCTGTAAATTAACCTAAATTCCTAGATGATAAGTTATCGAATCAGATATATTACACGCACACACACACATATATCATAACGTTTCATGCACATACATTACAATTTGACCTAAAGCCCTAAATGATAAGTTATCGAAACCGGCATATGCACGCACTCATATAATAATCTGACTTAAATCCTCATGTGTTAATCGTAAAAAAAAAACCCCACAAAAATAGCAAAATAAATAACTGAATGAAGTAATAAATGAATAAAAATTAATTATCAAAGATGAGAGCACAGAAATTTAATTCATACCCTAACACTGAAACTAAATATGAATTTATCAAACTATAAGTATAACTATATCATATAAACTAAATATGTCTGGACTTCCTAAAGATTTTTGTATTTACATGGAGATGCACAGACCTATATATGTAAGTACAAAAAAAACATGCACCAAATGTATATTCTTTGTCGATGTTGATTATTCAGCTCATGCCTACTCTGTTTCATGCTTTCTTGGTGGCTAATCCGACATTCGCGTCTGGACAAAGCTTGAATCTCTGGCACGCCACCACGCTGGTTCGATTGGGGATCGGGAAGTCCTTGATGATTAGTCAGTGTTAATCACCTTTTCCCTTAAAGTTGACCTAAAATTACACACACACAGATATATTATATATATGTGTGTGTGTGTGTGTGTTTGTGTGTGTGTGTGTGTGTGTGTGTGTGTGTGTGTATCGCCGGGAACTGATTTGAACAATTCGCACCAAAGTCGCACCTTACCATGGCAAAGTTAAACAAACCAACATCATTGCGAGAAATATATATTTTTTTATTTGTCATACCTTTCCTTGACTCCAAGTCTGATTCAAGTGCTTTTGTATGGAACTCTAAATGTGCAAGAAACAAGCTCTGTCGAAGTCGCACATTAATGCGATAATAGTAATTATAGTAATAATAATAATGGTGATGATAATGATAACAACAATGATAATGATAATAATAATAGCAATAGTACTTCTACTAATAGTACTACTACTAGCACTACTACTAATACTACTAATGATAATAATAATGAGGATGATAGCTGTTGCTTTTACTGTTATCACCATTATTAACATTATTATTGTTACTATTATTATTATCATCATTATTGTTATCATTATAATTGTCATTATCATTATCTTTGATTATTTTTGTTATTATTATTATTATTATTGTTATTATTATTATTATCATTATTATTATTATTATTATTATTATTATTATTATTATTATTATTATTATTATTATTATCATTATTGTCATTACTGCTACTACTATTATTATTATCATTATCATTATTATTATCATTATCATTATTGTCATCATTATTAATATTATCATCTTTTTATTGCTATTATTATTATTATTATTATCATTATTATTATTATTATTATTATTATTATTATTATTATTATTATTATTATTATTATTATTATTATTACTATTATTATTATCATAATTGTTTTGTTGTTGTAGTTGTTTTTGTTGTCGTTATTATTATTATTATTATTATTATTATTTTTATTATTATTATTGTTATTTTTATTATTATTATTATTATTATTATTATTATTACTATTATTATTATCATTGTCACTATTTTTACTATTATTATCATCATCATCATCATCTTTATTATTTTGTTACTATTACTGTTATTATTATTATCATTATTGTTATTATTATCTTGACATTAATGTTATTATCATTTTGATTATTACAACTTTTATCATAATTATAATTATCGTTGTTATTATTGTTGTTGTCATAGTTATTCTTATCATTATTATTATAATTATATTCATCATCATTCTTATTATGATAATAATAATTATATATAATGAATACAGAATTGCTAATGCTAATAATAATGACACAAATAATAAGGTTTGATTTCATATACGTCTATTAAGCCGTGTGTTTGGGACATCTCGCAAAATTCCTCCGAGCGCGAGACGGTCAGCGAGAAACGGTGAGAATGTTCAGATGATCACGCTCGCCGTCATGATGGATTTGCTTCATTTTCTCTCTTACTGATTTTCTTCTTTAATTGACTCTGTTCCCTTCCTTCGCTCCGTTCCCTCTTCCATTCCTTTTTCTTCTTGTCCTTCCTCTGTTTCCTTGTTTTCTGGCTGCGTTTCCTGATCCATCCTTAACACCTTGTACATCGCCGTCCTTCTCTTTCTCTTCTTCCTCCTCTTGCACCTCTATTTTTTTTTTTTTTTTTATCCTGTTCCCCCTTCCTCCCTCTTCGTTGTTCCTTATCTCAGGGAAAACTTCGGAGATTTGGCCCGGATAGATGATTCTCGTCTTCAAAAATGACTTGAGCAGCGGACCTTAAAAAATCCCCAACCCCCCTTCTCTCCGCTCTCCTCTCCTTCTCTTACTATCTATAACACTCCCTCTTCCTATCCCCTCTTCTCTTCCTTCATTTCATTTCCTCTCCTCACCTCGTATCTGTCTCACCCTGTCTTCTCCTCTCAGCATTCGCCATCCACCTTCCATCTCCTTGTGCACATCTCATCCACCTATCCACCTATCCACCTTTTCTCACTTTGTTTTTCTTCATTCCAGGCCCTTCCCTTGTCTCCTCTCTCCTCTCTTCTTCCCTCTCTTTCATCTATCCATATTTGCCTACCCTTCTCTCCTCTTCTCCTCTCCAGTCCCTCTCCTCCTCTGTTCTCATTTCTTATATTCCCCCTTTTCCCTCTTCACTTATTCTGCATCACCCTCACCCCTTTCCTACTCCTTCCTTGTATTCTCAATCTTTATCATCCCTTCGTCCCTTACTCCACCGTTCTACCCCACCACCCCCTTTTGGAATCCCTCCCCCCCCTCCCCCACTTTCCACCCCAAACCCGTTCACATCCTCCATATCTCTTATTCCAGCCCCCCCCCCCTTCTTTCTCTTCCACCCCCTCTCTCTCCCTCTCCCCGAACCCCCACCTTTTCCACTCAATCCCCGTGCAAGAATTAGGAAACACTGATGAGTTCTCGAAAACTTCTTCCAGGATCCTAACTGATGGTTCAACTTCGGCGCGAATATCGGAGGAAAGGAGAAAGTGAGAGAGCGAGCGAGAGAACGAGAGAGAGAGAGAGAGAGAGAGAGAGAGAGAGAGAGAGAGAGAGAGAGAGAGAGAGAGAGAGAGAGAGAGAGATAGAGATAGAGAGAGAGAGAATGAGAGAGAGAGATAGAGAGATAGAGAGAGAGAAAGAGAGAAAAAACATTTGCAATTGGACAAAAAATATCAAAAGCTTACATAAGGATTCAGGTAAAATGGAAATGCAAAAAAAAAAAACAAAAAAAAAAACCCCGAAAATAATGAACTTATTATGCAAAAGAAAGGAAGCTGCTCACAGGTCACAAAAAAGGGAATTTAGTAGCTCTATGATTACAGAATTCCAAAGTGGGATTGATCAGGAAATTTCTTTCATAATTGGTCAAACTTTTGTCTTTCTTCGGTGATGCAAACACACATTCGAAGTATTTCCTTGCCTTTTCATTGTCATCTTATATTGTCCTTTCTGTCTCATACACTCCTTTCTAAGACATGCGATAAAAGGCCCTCGTGTAGACATCTGTCAGTTTATTTGCATTGCAAAGTGGTCTAGATTGACAGTCACAGCAAGTGAATTCGTGGTTAGGGAAATAAATATGGTACATAAATAAATGGGTGTATATCATATCTATACATATATATAGAGATGAATAGATAGATAGATGTGCGGACGTGCAAACACACATACGTTTTATGTACATATGTTTGTGTGTGTGTCTGCGTGTGTGTGTTTATGCATTTATGGGAGAAAGAGCGACATTCATACACAAAGACAAACTATATATACAGATATATGTATTTTCAACTTTAAAAACTTCAACAATAAGACTCGACAGAAGAAAGAGAACAAGATATTAACATGTATGCATAGTAGGTTATGTATCCCCTCAATATTAATGTGTTATCTGATTACATACATCGAGGTAAATAAAGCTTTTGGTTATCTATGATTCGACGTTAAATACGAAACGAGAACTAAAATCTATGGTACACTGCAATTCGAATTCCGTTAATAGGATAGGCGAGATACTATAACAGCAAGGAACAAAGAGAAAAAGAGAGAGACAGAGAGAGAGATAGAGAGAGAGAGAGATAACTAGATAGCTAGATAGATATATAGATAGATAGAGAGAGAGAGAGAGAGGAGACAGAGAGAGGGAGAGAAAGAGAGAGAGAGAGAGAGAGAGAGAGAGAGAGAGAGAGAGAGAGAGAAAGAGAAGGGGGGGGGGAGCGAGCGAGCGAGAGAGAGAGAGAGAGAGAGAGAGAGAGAGAGAGAGAGAGAGAGAGAGAGAGAGAGAGAGAGAGAGAGAACAAGGTTGAACAGAGGAAGTGACAAGGGATGGGGGGAGGGGGGGGGGGGTAACACTCTGCCCCCTTAACCTCCGGGTACAAACTTGATCCTCTGAACGTCTCGCGTCGCATCTAAAACATGCTCACAGGTCAGAACCACATTATCATGGGTTCTATCTACTGCGCTGATTCCCATCCTCCTGATCATCTCTGTCTCTCTCTGTGTCGTTATCTTTTATTTATTTCCTCTTCCCTAATGCCTTAAACTCCTTATCTACCTCCCATTCTTGTTCCAGATCTCCCCGTCCCCTTTGTTGCTCTCTCTCCCACTTTCTCTTTTTCTCTCTCTTTGTCTCTCTCTGTCTCTTTTCCTGTTTCTCCTTAACTCTTCCCTCCTGGTGTCTGGTCTTTTTGGAAACAAAAACAATGAGTGTTTAAGGAAATTCAGATTACAGGTCTTAAAGTTAGTGATTACTCAGAGCTCCTATTTCAAAGTATATTTTGTAAAAACTAAATGCAAGAACTATAAAACTATACACCTTTCTTGCCGTAGCCCTCCTAGGTAGTGAGTGATTTTTTCCACTAATAAACGCACACATAGAACTACTACGTGTAAGTTACATAGAATGGGAATTTTCCAACTAATCTGAGAAAAGTATAAGTCCTAAGATTCCGGCAAGACATTTGTACACAAAACGGCCAT
>NC_061819.1:29041467-29043967 GCF_019202785.1 Penaeus chinensis | reverse complement strand
ATCATGATCTTCCATAAGATTCCACAAGGATCGGCTATCTTCAAGGGGGTTGAAAACCAATCTAGATATAAGAGATCCCGGAATCCTTTGTAGTCTTGTGTGGTAAATCAGGTCCATGCAGTCCTGGTGCAATGAAAGATGTGGTTCTCCACTCTCAATATACAGGGACTCCACTGGTGAAGAACTGAAAGCCCCTCTACAGATTCTAAAAGCTTCACTATGAACTGAGTCCAAACTCTGGAGAACAGTGGGAGTTGCCAATGAATAAGCTTCACAACCATAGTTAAGTTTACTATGAATAAGCGCTCAGTAAAGTTGCAGAAGTGGTCTGTATTCCAAGATAGAACCTCCAAGTTCAAGACCACTGTGGGACCTTTGCTAATGGACCTCGTAGATGAGTATCAGTGAAAGTACATCAGGATATTCCCTTTCAGACCATCCACCTGCAGACGACATTGCAGGTATTGGTCATGAGGATAGGCTTGACACAACCTTACACCGTTGCACCCATCTACCTTCCTATACATCATCTAAACACAGATGATTTGGAAGATATACTTGGACAGTTGTCTCATCCATTTCTATTCTTGGGAGATTCCAAGGGCCAGCACACCTTTGGGGAGCCAGGAAGATGTAAGGGACTTGGAGTTCTTTTTCTCAAGAGTAAGTAGTTTTACAGACCAGTGATGCACCCACACATTTCCAAATTCAAACTGGAACATTCTCTAATAGTGACCTGTCAGTTGGCACACCTGGTGCACAATTGGATTTGACTTGGCAGGTCATGGAAATGGCCACTTTCCAATACTTTTGCGTTCCAGCCAATTCGGTAAAGAGTTGACAACTTGAATGTGCAGACTTGAGTGTTTTTAGATCAATTGCAGTAATACAGGGATCTGAGATGCATCCATTCCCAGAAGCAGTTGGTAGTACCATTGGCCTCTGGTACCGTAGTGATGTGATTTTGATCCATTTCAAAAGGACCCAAGCCAAGGCCTGGCGAGTGTTAAAGGAGACTAGACGGACGCCATGGAGACAGTATGTCTCCTTGAGTAACTCTGGGACCCCCTTGGCATTCATATCCCCACCTGCTCTGAAAATGGATGGCATAAACCTCACAGACAAAAAAGAAGTTGCAAATGAGCTAGCTAAATCCATGGCAGAAAGATGCTTCTCAATTCTCCACACTTTGTGCTGAATTAAAATGATGCCCAATGTCGTTCTTCAGTAGGACTGAAACAGAACTTCCATACAACTTGCCATTTTTGTGCAGGGAGAGAGACTTTGCAACTTTGCTGTACAATATTCCATACCAAATGAAATCTCACTTATCAGAGAGCTCCCAGAAGTTCCTATTGGACCTATTCAATATGATCTTTTGGGAGAACACAATGCTATCCAAACCTAGCAAGAAATGGTTTCTCACACTAGCGGCAACTGATAGAGAAAATGGTAAACTTTAGATTGACATGGCTTCTAGTAAAGGAAAACATACTGACTCCATATTAATATGGGTTCAGAAAATTTAAACTATACACTATACAGATACCCTAGTGAGGATGGAGACTGCTATACAAAATTGCACAGCTATGTCACATGGCTGGAATCTTCTTTGACCTCAAAAAGGCTTACGATACTACTTGGAAGCATGGCATACTCATGAGGCTGTATGACATTGGTTTAAGAGGAACATTACATACCTTTCATATAGAACTTTTTGTTGATATGAAGATTAGGGTGTGGGAAACAGCTTCTCTAACCTAGATCTAGGTTAGAGAATCAGCTCTAAGGGGTCCCAAAGGGAGTGGCTTAAATGTGTCCCTCTTTGCCATTGCTATAAAAGACACTGTCTTCACACAGTAATATTCAGGAGGAAGCTTACAGGATGTACAAAGACACATGCATACTGCAGTAAATCAGGTTGAGTTTTAAATTCTCTCCAACTCAGATCATGGCTATGAAGTTCCACAAAAATATGAAAGTTCCATCCCTCCCTCTATTAAGAAGCAAACCCATCTTTTTGCATTTTGTCCAAGAGGTACTTAGGTCTAATCTTTGACTCAAGGCTTACGTGGGTGCTTCACATCAATCACTTAAAAGTGAAAGCTTCAAAAGTGCATAGTATTTTGCAAGTTCTTTCTCACCTGTCTTGGGGTGCAGACCACACAACTCTTTTTGTGGCTTTACCAAGCGCTTATTCATACCAAACTTGATTATGGATGTGACTATGGATTCATTTGCAATTTCCACTGTTCTCTGGATGTTAGCCTCAATTCATAATGAAGCTTTCAGGATCTGTACAGGGGCTACCAGGTCTTAACATGCATGCTGAGTGTGGAGAACCACATATTTCATTACACTGGAACTACATGAACATGATTTACTATATAAGACTACAAAGGATTCATGGATCTCGAACATCCAGATTGGTTTCCAGTCCCCTTGAAAAGATCTCAATTTGAATTGCTCCATGGTTCTACCTGTTGGAACTCCATAATCC
>NC_061819.1:29016467-29023967 GCF_019202785.1 Penaeus chinensis | reverse complement strand
GCTTATTGTCAGTTGCAAGTTATTAAAAATATATTTTATTAATGGAATTGTCTGCCTTACCGTGGCTAGATTAATTTCAGACTGCACTTGTAAGAGGGCTTGAGTATGGAGAGATAGTCAAAGCTGACTTTATTTAATATTTTAATTCTTATTGATGTTTTTATAAATTACAGGAGTTAGTTTAGTTCTTTATTTACCACCCTGGCTAACTGCACAGGCGTGGGCAAGCTGTGGTACATTTAAAGAATGGTCATAACATTACATAGTGTTATATTTGAATTTTAGCCTATAACATTGCTATGAGTACTTTATCAGTTTAAGGAAAAGAACAATTGCACAGTCCTTTATCCACTTATCTGCCACGCCGGCATATAGCTTGGGCGTGGGAAAGCATTAATACATTTTATATTCGGTTATGTGATACTACATTCCAAATTTAGGATACAACATAAGTATATCTTCTAGGGCATCAGATGATATGAAGTAGTTACATAGTTCTCCGTACCTCATGCTAGGTGCCCTGAAAGGCTGTATCACATGGCACTCTGAGATATAATGTACAAGTGTTCGCTAATATTCTTCATTACACAGTTTACACTTAGTTTCTTCGACATTACAAACTGTACTGATCTGCCAATACAATCTATATCCAAGCTTGATTCTTGCAGTCACAACATCACACTGTCTTGTTCTTGTTTTATATAAACCATAGATGAATGAATCTTGCCTAAACCGGTCATAGTGCTGTATACTACAGCTTTCAGGGCGTTGAGAATTAATCAAATCAGTCAAGTCCTCTCTGAAGGAAGCTTTAATGATGTATGAAATCCTAGAAAGAGGTATCCCAAGATCTATCTCCACACTTTGTTTGTCACATGCTGACTTTGCTAGGTGATCAGCATGATCATGCCTAGGGATTCCAACATGCGATGGAATCCACATAAAACGTATATTATGGCCTCGTTCTTTTGCACGATGCACGTTTATCCTGATGCCATTTGCAATATTTCCCTTACCTTTCAGAAGGGCATTGCTCAGTTCCCACTCGGTTATATCGACGAAAGTCGGAGGGGTCAATAGCAGCACATGCTATTGCTATATTGAAATTTCTATCTATTTTCGACTTGTTGAGCTGATTTTTTATCCCTTGTGGAAGTGAGTGTACTTGAGAATTTCCTGCCCACTGCTCTAGCAGCATATTAGCCTGTTCCTGTGGACTGTGGAACTGCGGTGTTGTGAGGGCTTTACCTGTCAGTCTATTAATTTTTCTTCATACGTCAGCTATAGAAGTTTGACTATTGATACTTTGTAGGAATTGTTCCCAGTATTTACTACGAATCTGAGTTTTTAATTCTCTGAATTCCTTAGTGGCTTTCAGAAACTGCAGAAGATTATCTGTCGTCTTATTAGCTTTATAGCAATTAGCAAGCTCCTGAACCCGTTTATATTCCTTGGCTAGAATTGGGTCATTGATCCACCTCGGTGCACGGGAGGTCTGGAGCCTTTTTTTCTTTGAGAGTTTTCGTGAACAGACCCATGTGTCATAGTAGTCAGTGACACCTTTGATTAGATCCTGAGAAAATTTCTCAACAGCTGTTACTTCATAGGTGTTATACCAGTCATAACCCCGTGCCTTGAAGTGATGCTCCAGGCCCGATGGGATAATTATTCGTAGCCTAGGTGATCTAGGGGCTGAATCGGTGTCTACAGTATAATCTGTTCGTATTGCAAAGTGGTCACAGACATTACCATGAACTATTTTTTTTGCCAAATACATAGTCTAATATGCCACCTCCCAAATGAGTATCTGCTTCTGTGTCATATACTGTCAGTCATCTACTATTGATAAAATGTTTAAAATCTTCCCCATTACTATTACGTTGGTGTGGATGCCTTGCATTGAAGTCGCCCATACATAACGTGCTTTGGTTGTGGAAATTGGGGAGAGAACTAGCCAGAAATTTGGAGTATCTGGCATATACATTATACAGTGAAAAATAGCCAGTGGCAGTCTGAATTTTCAAATGATGAAATTGAACATCAGTGTTCTCGGATTGTTTTACTAATTTAAGCGGCAGTGCTACCTTCACATATGTCAACAATCCAGTCATGGCTGTATTCACATATGAATAATATCCCTGAATTGCAGGTGCTATTATCATCTTAGCAGCAGCAGCAAAAGGTTCTTGCACTCAAATAACCTCAGTATTATATTTACGGATATAAAACTCTAGAACATCCTAAGTTAAGTTAAGTAAGTAGTTTATTCACCACCCTGGCTATCTGCTCAGGCGTGGGCAATCATGATTACAATTTTAGATACATCTGACACAGTACAGTAGTCTGTGACTACTGTAATTGTACATGGTAATATAGAAACATGTCATACATCATGCAAAAATAATACGTTGATATTATAACGTATTATAACATAACACTGTGTTTTTTTGTTTACGGCAGTTTCACATAGTAAATTTAGGATATAATACGAGTATATCTTCCAATGTATCAGATTAAATGAAATATTCACATAGTTCCTTATACCTCATGTTAGGTGGTCTGAAAGGCTGTATCACATGACATTCCGAGATATAATGCTCAAGCGTTCGCTTGTTTTCTTCGTTACACAGTCTACATTTAGTTTCATCTGCACTTCTTGCACCGTGCAGTTGCCAATACATTATGTAACCTAACAGTATTCTGGCAATAACCACGTCACATTGTCTGGTTTGACTTCGGTGCCACCCATAGGAGGGCTTGCTATCTCTATACTGATCGTAGTGCCTTATGGTACAGCTTTCAGGCCTTTGAGTGTTTGTCAGATATACTAGTTCTTCCTTATGAGAACTTTTCAATATATGTGCAACCCTAGCAAGAGGCATCCCAAGATCTATGTTCACAGTATCTTTGCAACAGGCTTCCTTCGCCAATTTGTCGACGTGGTCGTGCTTGCTTATGCCAACATGAGATGGTACTAACAAATTGAATGTTAAAATTACGCTCTATTGCACAAGTTACGGTTACGCTTAATGCAACTCACAATTTCCTCATCACCACCTGCTTTGAAAGAATTTAGTGTCCGAAGAGCACTCTGAGAGTCACAGAAAACTACTCCAGAGCCCCAAGACATTACGAATTCCGTTGCAAGGAGTATACCTGCCAGCTCCGTTTGTGTAGTGCTGGCCCAATTTTGCACTCTCATATTAACTTGTTGTTTTAGTAGGCCATTTTTGTATACAGTACAAGCACAACCAGCTTTGTATCCAGACTGTACGGATCCGTCAACGTAACACTAGTATACATCATCGCCCATAGACTCTGTGTGTTCCTTCACCGTTGCTAATGCAATTTGTTTTAATTTTTTAGTTTAGTTTAGTCCTTTATTTACCACCCTGGCTAACTGCACAGGCGTGGGCAAGCTGAGGTACATTTAATGCATGGTCATAACATTACATAGTGTTACATTTGAATTTTAGCCTATAACATTGCTATGAGTACTTTATCAGTTTAGGGAAAAGAACAATTGCACAGTCCTTTATCCACTCATCTGCCACGCCAGCATAAAGCCTCGGCGTGGGAAAGCATTAATACATTTTATATTCGGTTATGTGATACTACATTCCAAAATTAGGATACAACATAAGTATATCTTCTAAGACATCAGATGATATGAAGTAGTTATATAGTTCTCCGTACCTCATGCTAGGTGGCCTGAAAGTCTGTATCACATGGCACTCTGAGATATAATGTACAAGTGTTCGCTTATATTCTTCATTACACAGTTTACACTTAGTTTCTTCGACATTACAAACTGTACTGACCTGCCAATACAATATATATCCAAGCCTGATTCTTGCAGTCACAACATCACACTGTCTTGTTCTTGTTTTATATAAACCATAGATGAATGAATCTTGCCTAAACCGGTCATAGTGCTTTATGCTACAGCTTTCAGGGCGTTGAGAATTAATCAACTCAGTCAAGTCCTCTCTGAAGGAAGCTTTAATGATGTATGAAATCCTAGAAAGAGGTATCCCAAGATCTATGTCCACACTTTGTTTGTCACATGCTGACTTTGCTAGGTGATCAGCATGATCATGCCTAGGGATTCCAACTTGCGATGGAATCCACACAAAACGTATATTATGGCCTCGTTCTTTTGCACGATACACGTTTATCCTGATGTCATATGCAATATTTCCCGCACCTTTGTCTAGAGTGTTCACAGCCTGGAGAGCACTCTGTGAATCGCCGAAAATGACCCCTGAGCCTTGGTTCAATAGAAATTCGGTGACCATGAGTATTCCTGCCAACTCGGTTTGCATAGTGCTAGCCCAGTCATGAACCCTCCTACAATCCTGGTGCTGCAAAATATTGTTTTTATATACAACAAAAGCGCATCCTGCTCTGCTCCCAGACTGCAAGGATCCGTCAGTGTAGCATTCATAATCCTTTAGAAAGAGTGTCTAGATGCTCATTTATACTTGCAAGTGCATACTGTTTAAGTATAGCAGGGGGGACACTGTCTTTTTTGGGGGCAGTCGTATAATATACACTTAGGTCCGACATTTTCCACGGTGGTACAGAACGTCCATGTAGGGTCTTAGTTATGGGTATGTTCAGCTGAGCAAAGTGTTTACACGTCCCTTGTAACCATGGATTTGAGTATGAATCGGTGTTGTTATTCAAAGTTAGCTCTTCTATTCTGTGTTTTAGTTGTCTTTGGAACTCTGTACAATGGAGGGGTTCTCTAATTGATTTTACTCTAAATGTGGTATTTATGTATAATATTCTTTTATAAACAGAAGGCAAATTAAGTTCTGTTCTCATATTCACAATCCTTGTTGTTCTAGGGGCACCAAGAATGATCCTCATGGCTTCATTTTGTACACTTTCTAGACTAGTCAACTCTGATTCCTTGAACAATACTAGGTGCAACGCATGGTAATCTATGACCGACCTTATGTATGACAAGTAAAAGATTCTCGCAATATTGACATTAATACCATGGCTTCAGCCGCTCCCACAGCCTTTTCTTCAGGTTTCTAATGAACTCTGAATCATTAACAATCACCCCAAGGTATTTGTATTGATGGCAGAGATCTAGCTCAACGTCATTTATATGAAACCTTGGCAGAGGGATTGTCTGTGGGTTAAGTGCGTTTGTTTTTACAGATGAAATTATCAAGCCACACTCAGTAGCCCTTGCAGAAAGTATATCTAGGATCTCTTACATTCTCTCCTCGGATGAGGATTTAATACAAATGTTATCGGCATAGCAAATAATGGAGTCATTGCCTGCAAGTGGTATATCGCCCAGTAATCTATGCATTAGGATATTAAATAGCATGGGACTAAGTACGCCTCCCTGAGGTGTGCCGAGTTCAAATACTTTTGTATGAGTACTCTTATTGCCCCTGAAGAGAACCTGAGCCGATCGATTCGACAGATACATTTGAATCCACGTTAACAGTTTTCTCTGAATACCAAAGCTAGCTAGTTGCTCAAGGATAATTTCCCTGTTTGCAATAGCAAAAGCAGATTTAAGATCAAGAAATACGGTTTGCATGCCCGGGTTTGAGTTTGTTAAGTACTCTGCAAAACAGAGCTGACTGCTACGCCCTGGGAGAAATCCATACAGTCTGGGGGATAACTTAGCATTTATGCGATACATGAGCCTGTCCAGAATTATTCTCTCAAGTACTTTGCACAGACAGGAGGTCAAGGAAATGGGTCTGTATTTATCAGTATTGGGTTTGGGTATAGGAATGATTAAGCTTTTAGTCCAGGAGCTTGGGAGGATTCCTTGTGATAGGCTGAGTCTATACAGATGTAAAAGTGGGTTGCCTGATACCGGAGCAATGTGGCGAAGGACGCTGTAAGTAATGCCGTCCTCGCCAGGGGCGGTTGCCTTACCTTTCAGAAGGGCATTGCTCAGCTCCCACTCGGTTATTTCGACAAAGTCGGAGGGGTCAGTAGCAGCACATGCTATTGCTATATTGAAATTTCTATCTATTTTCGACTTGTTGAGCTGATTTTGTATCCCTTGTGGAAGTGAGTGTACTTGAGAATTTCCTGCCCACTGCTCTAGCAGCATATTAATTTAACATATTTAAATGTGCGTGGAAGTTTCCGTAGAGTTTATGGCACAATGGTTAAAACATATATTACTATGCTGATAAAATTAATCAAATGTTAGATATGAGCATCACTGTGATATTTACAATCAAATTGCAGATACTAATGAGAATAATCACTTTGAATGGTTATAATAATTGGAATAACGATAATGATGAAAATAGTGTAAGCTCCAATGAGGATAATCCCGTATTAACAAAAACTATAATAGAACTAACTACCTTGGTGATGATCATAATACTGGTAGTTATGGCAATGGTAAAGGAGGTGATGCAATTGCAGTGATACAGACAATAGAAATAATAAACATGATGGTAATTATAACAACCGTAATGATGAGTTAATAACAATAGCGATAAGATTATAATGGTAACATGAATATGGATATGATTAATAAGATTATGACAAAAACAAGGATGAATAACTATTTTTGTTTTGTCTATGATAATAATGACAATGATGTGATAATAAAAGAACATGATTTTTACAGTAATAATTATGATAACAACAATAACAATAGTGATGAAACATGATACTGACAAATAATAGAGATAATGCAAGCAGGGCTTAATTATTAACATGAAATTAACAGTTTTTTTAAAAAAAAAATATTAGTAATAGTAGTAATAACAGACACAATAACAAAATAATGATGACAATAATGATGATACTAATGATACTATAATAAAAATAACAGCAAGAATAATTATGATAATGATGATGATAGTAATGATTATAATTAAGATAATGACATAATGATGATGATAGAGTGACTATTATAGATACATGATAAAATACAATGATAATCAAACTATTGATAATGAGGATGAAGAGAAAGAGAAAGAGGAGGAGGAGGAAGAAGAAGAGAAAGAGAAGGAGAAGGAGAAGGAGAAGGAAAAGAAATGAAGGAAGAAAGGAAGAGAAGGAGGAGAAGGAAGAGAAGGAAGAGAAGGAGGAGGCGGAGGAGGAGGAGGAGATAAGAATTATGATAATGATAGCAAAAACAATAACGGCATCAACAGTTACAATAACGACAGCAGCAAAAAAAAAAAAAAAAAAAAAAAAAATCATCATCATTATTATTCTTTAAGACTAATACGGATAATGACATTGATTTGATTATGATAATCTTATTATCATTCATAATATCGGATATGATGATTATAATGATAATAATAGTACAATAATCGTGGCAATAATCGTAGATTAGACAATGAAGATCCAGTGATCATAAAGAGCTAACTTTGAATGATAGTAGTGATCATGATCTAAATTATGATAAAGATTTTTTTTAATGATAAACTAAGAGTAAGGAGAATTTGAGACTCGCTGGAAATTTTGGTCTGATCGTAAACAAAGAGA
>NC_061819.1:28978967-28986467 GCF_019202785.1 Penaeus chinensis | reverse complement strand
AATGATAGAGATAATAATAATTAACATTATAATTATAGCATAATGATGATGATTATGACGATGATGACGATGATGAAGATAATGGTAATGGTAATAAAGATGATGATGATGGTGGTTATCATCATCATTATCATTATAATCATCATTATTATAATGATTATGCTAATCATTATGACTATAATAATGATTATTATTATTATCATTATCCAAAAAATAATAACATTGCTATTATCATTGTTATTATTATTATCATCATAATTATCATTACAATAATAAAAAGGATGATAATAATAATAATAATAATAGTGAGGATGATGATAATGATAATGATAATGATGATAATGATAATAAAGTTGGTAATGATGATAATGATAATGATGTTGATTATAAGTTAGGCCTGTGAATAAATATTTAAATTTTGAGTTTAATATGGTGGCCTGTAGAATTCAGTGTACAAGGAATATCATTACCTTCAGTATAGAGTATGTGGGTTGTGAAATGAAGTGAGTTATGACAATGAAGTGAGTTGTGAGTGCCACGTTGTGATGCCAGTGCATACGTATTGTGATGACATTATTATCGTACGTAGTTAGTGATAATTATGTGATTATATATTATACTCTTCCTTTTGTGTGATATGTTCTACCATGTGAAATATAGAACATTATGTTTAGTTTATATTATATGTAGCATATCACTTATATGAAAGAGTGAGAATCTCTGTATGTTATAGAGTACAACATTTTAGTTTGTCTCTGTAGTCACACGTCTGGCAGTAGACAGTCGCAGACGGAGCCTGGCGTGTGGGGCAGAGGAACAGGAAGAGTTCCGTATTTATTTTGTCAGAGCTGATCTCCAATGAACCTACTTTAGTTTTCATCGGTGTTTTCTTCACCCTCAACCATCATGGAGAAACACCAAGCAATCGTAGAAGACGAACATGGCGCAGTGATCCAGCAAATTCAGTTCTGACGCCTGTTATTGTTGCCTGCCCCAGGCCTCCGCGACCTCATGGCCTGTCGCCGGCCCCGCGCCTCGTCTACCCTCGTGCTAGGTCAGCAATCAACCCACTCGGCAGTGTACTTCATTTGCAGTGGTGTGGTGCTATAGTGTAGTGATGTGTATTGTGCAGTGCCTATAGTGTTCGTGCAGTGTTTAGTGTGCTCAGGGGACATTATTTGTTGCATAAGGGAGCCGGACCGAAGCATATTAAGGTTTTGTAGGAGCGAGGTATATTCCTGCGCTCTCTACGACGCTTCGTGAGCGACTGATCTCTCGCGCTCGTGGCTCGCCTGCCCGCACGTGTCCGCCGTGACGTCACCGCATTGGCACCGCGCACAGTGCCACAACACTCGCTGCCTCGCTCTACTTTTACGTATTTTCACCGGATTTTCGGCGATTTTGCTGTATAATCTTGACACCCTTACCACGTTACAATGGGTAAAGGGAAGAAAAAAGAAGATACCAGTAAGAGCGACCCTGAGAAGCCTGACTCCAGCCATGAAGAGTCCGCAGGAGCCAGTGCCAGCACCCCACCTCCCACAGATGTTGCTACATTGCTGCAGTGGATACTTCAGAGGGACGAAGACCGCCGGAAGGAAGAAGAAGCCCGCCGGAAAGAGGACGAGGAAAAGCGTTATCGACGAGAGGAAGAAGCCCGCCGGAAGGAGGAAGAAGCCCGCCGGAAGGAGGATGAAGCCCGCCGGAAGGAGGAAGAAGCCCGTCGGAAGGAGGAAGAAGCCCGCCGGAAGGAGGAAGAAGCCCGCCGGAAGGAGGAAGACGCACGCAGGAACGAGGAGTCTGCTCGTTTTCAGGAGCTGATCCTTCGCCTCACCCCCCAGCAACCTGCGAGTTCGCCAGTGAGCAGTTCTGCCGCGTCCACTGCTTCTCATACTCCGCCGACCCCGAAGGCAACAATACAGCCTCCGAAAGCATTAACAGCAGATGCGAGTCCCCAACAGTTTCGAGAATGGAAGCGTGAATGGTCCGATTATGCTGTGATGGTGGATCTCCTCAACCTGCCGTTATCAAAGCAGCATATACAGCTACGCATGTGCCTTACCTCTGAGATGCGACGGGTGCTGGAGCACAAGTTGGACGTGCCCGCAGACCCAACATGCTCAGTGGACGATGTCTTGACAAAGCTCGAAACGCACATCAAAAATGCAAGTAATGAGGCACTGCGACGGAAGGCCTTCTCCGAGTGCAAGCAAGCAGACGGCGAGAGCTTCGATGACTTTTGGATACGGCTGAAAATCTTGTCACAGGAGATAGACCTTTGCAAGGCACAGGACCAAGCATGCTGTGAGCAGTGGAAGAAACACGGCATTCTAATGGGTATACGAGATGAGGAACTTACCCAGAAGCTCATTGAAATGGACCGCTCAGCGACGTTGCAGGATGTTTTGGAGAAATGCAGGTCTCATGAATCGTCAAAGACTGCATCATCTGCTTTGAAGAACACAGTTTCTTCACGTGCTGTTTCTCAATATAAAAGAGAGAAAAAGGCTGCCCTGAAGCAGAAGTCCAAGATGAGGCCTGGCTCACCTCTGCCGAATAAGGCCTGCAACTGCTGTGGTCGTCAGCATGAAAAAGGTTTGTGCAGGGCCACCACTTCCACATGTCGTGCTTGTGGTAAGAAAGGCCACTGGGCTACTGCTTCAAAGTGTCCTGCCAGGAATGCGAAATGCAAGGTGTGCAACCGGCAGGGACACTATGATAAATGCTGCCCAAAGCAACGGAAGGCTAAGACAAAAGAAGAGGACACCAATCATGAATTGAAGGTAGTAAGTTCAGTATCCCCTTCAGTGTCATTTGCCAGGAGTGTTACCTCTACTGCACGACCGAAACCTCAGCCTTCCCCTAAAGTCCGCGTGTCAATTCGGCATAATGATTTATCAGGTAGTCTTGCCATCATTCCTGATACTGGTGCAGACACAACTGTCATTGGACTCCAGCATCTTAGTAGTCTCGGCCTCTCAAAGGAAGACTTAGCACCACCGGCAGAGACAGTATACTACAATGCGGACGGGTCCCAGATGCCACCAGCGGCTGGGTCTTTTCGTGGAATCATCACCTATGGCAACCGTTCGACTACATGTTGGATTGATGTTCAGCCTTCGCTTACAACCCCGCTGCTCTCTTGGACTGCTTGCAAGGAATTAGGGATTGTTCCGGACTATTTCCCAAGGCAGATATCGGATGTGCACATTGCCAGTCGAGTCCATGGACTGGGCAATACACCAATGTCGAACCCTCCTCAGTTGCTGCCTTTACCGTTGAACCAGCTGAAGTCACCTGAAGAAGCAAGGAAGTACTTCCTGCATCAGTATGCAGATGTGTTGGTGAAGAAGGACGACTTGCAGTCTGGGCCACTCAAGACGATGGTAGGCCCTCCCATGAGAATTCATCTGCGGGAGAATGCCACGCCCTTCGCGATCCACACCCCTAGAATGATTCCTTTGGCTTTTCAGGAACCAACGAGAAAGGAGCTTGAGTCATTAGTGACCCAAGGCATCTTAAAGCCAGTGGAGGATGAACCATCAGAATGGTGTCATCCAATGGTTGTTGTTCCCAAAGCAAATGGTGGTGTTCGTATTACCACTGATCTATCAAAGCTCAATAGGCAAGTCTCTCGCCCTGCCCACCCTTCTCCAACGCCATTTACAGCCATCAGAAGTATCAGTCCGCAGTCAAAGTTCTTCACAACTGTGGATGCTCTTTGTGGTTATTGGCAACTACCCCTGCATGAAGATGATCAACACCTGACGACATTTATCACTCCTTATGGACGTTTCAGATACTGTCGTGGTCCCATGGGTTTTGCAGCAACAGGAGACGCCTTTTGTCTCCGAGGTGACAAAGCACTTCAGGGAGTAACAAACTGCATTAAGGTTGTGGACGACATTCTCCTACATGATGAGGACTACCTCTCACACCTTCAACGTGTAAACGAAGTCCTGTCAAGGTGTCGACAGCACGGGATAACGCTTAATGCAGAGAAGTTCATTGTGGCTGCATCTGAAGCCAGCTTCTGTGGGTACAAACTATCACATAATGGTATTGAAGCAGACCCAGAGAAGGTAAAAGCCATTGCAGAGTTTCCTACCCCTGCAAATCTGACTGATCTTCGGTCATTTATGGGCTTGGTAAATCAACTGGCAGAGTTTACGCCTAAGATTTCGACTGCAGCAGCCCCACTCCGCCCATTGATGAGCCCAAAGAGAGCTTTTACTTGGACAGCAGACCACACCAAAGCTTTTAATGACACTAAACAAGCTTTGTCAGGGCCCCCCATACTCGCGACGTTTGATCCAACCCTTCCCACCATTCTGCAGACCGACGCCTCCAGACTCTACGGCCTTGGCTATGTGTTGTTGCAGGACCATGGTGCTGGAAGATACAAGATGGTGCAATGTGGTTCCCGTTTCTTGACAGATACAGAAACGCGGTATGCGACCGTCGAATTGGAAATGCAAGCTGTCGTTTGGGCCATCAGTAAGTGCAAGTTCTATCTTCGTGGACTCCAGCACTTTAGTGTGGTGACAGATCACCGTCCATTGGTTCCTATTTTGAACCATTATTCCCTGGATGCAATTGAAAACCCTCGCCTCCAGCGCATGAAAGACAAGATTGCGCCCTACATTTTTACCGCAATGTGGCGTGCAGGTAAGGAGTTGTGCATTCCTGATGCTCTTTCCCGGTCACCTGTGAGTCGCCCAACGGTGGAGGATGGTGCCTTCAATGCTGAAATGGACACTTCCGTCAAGATTGTAGCTCTGCAGGCTGTTCAGTCTACTAAAGCACCAGAAGCCATAGACGAACAAGAGGATTTCTTCATGGAAGAATTGCGTACAGCTGCCTCTAAAGATGCTTCTTATGAAGAGCTGCTTCATCATGTGAAGTCAGGGTTCCCCAAGGACCGCTACAACCTACCAAGTGCCCTGCGTCCGTACTGGAAGATTCGCAATGAGTTGTACAACGATGGTGACTTGGTGCTGTATGGACCTAGAGTGGTTGTCCCTGTTTCTTTACGCCGTAGCACCCTAGCTCGCCTGCATGAAAGCCACTGTGGCGTGGAAGCAACAAAGCGTCGTGCACAGCAGACAGTCTTTTGGCCAGGCATTAATGCAGACATTGTAAACACTGTTCGTGCATGTGAGCCATGCCAGCGCCTACAGCCTAGTCAGCAACAAGAGCCACTGATGTTGGATGACAAACCCACAAGACCATTTATGTCTGTGTCGGCAGACTTTTTCAGTGTTGCTGGAAAACACTTCTTGGTGTATGCTGACCGACTCTCCGGATGGCCTGTAGTCATCCCATGTGGAACTAATGCAACAAGTGCTTCGACGATCAGATTCTTCAGGCATATGTTCCGTGATCTGGGTGTGCCAGTTCGCCTGCGCACTGATGGCGGTCCTCAGTTCTCCAGCCGGGAATTTGCAACCTTTCTTCAGCGATGGGGAGTACGTCATGCTATGTCAAGCCCCCATTACCCACATTCCAATGGGCATGCAGAGGCTGCTGTGAAGAAAGTCAAGTATCTGATCATGAAGACAGCACCCAACGGAAATATTGACAGTGAGGAGTTCGACAGAGGATTACTGGAGTTACGTAACACCCCAAACTTCACTGGTCTATCTCCTGCGCAGATTCTGTTTGGCATGCCCCTTCGCTCCTGTGTGCCTGCCCACTCTAGTGCCTTCATGAAGGAGTGGCAGACCAAGGCTGAGGACTGCGACCGTCGTGCCGCAGTACGGGCCAAGGACGTGAAGACCCGCTATGACAAGCGTGCCCACTCCCTTTCCAAGTTAGAGATTGGGGCGCAGGTGCGAATCCAGGATCCCACATCCAAGCGTTGGGATAAGGTCGGCACTGTCATGGATATTGGCAAATCTCGTGATTATCACATCAGGCTGCCAAGTGGCCGTATACTGTGGCGCAATCGACGTTTCTTGCGCCCTACACAGCTCAAAATTGGAAACTCGGCAGATTTAGAAGACGGTGCACCAGGATCTTCCGCCCCATCTATGCCTGTTGAACCTCGACGTTCGGAACGTCTCAAGTTGAAGTCCGTTCAAGACTCTCGCTAGTGAACGTAAAGGGGGGAGGGAGATGTGGGTTGTGAAATGAAGTGAGTTATGACAATGAAGTGAGTTGTGAGTGCCACGTTGTGATGCCAGTGCATACGTATTGTGATGACATTATTATCGTACGTAGTTAGTGATAATTATGTGATTATATATTATACTCTTCCTTTTGTGTGATATGTTCTACCATGTGAAATATAGAACATTATGTTTAGTTTATATTATATGTAGCATATCACTTATATGAAAGAGTGAGAATCTCTGTATGTTATAGAGTACAACATTTTAGTTTGTCTCTGTAGTCACACGTCTGGCAGTAGACAGTCGCAGACGGAGCCTGGCGTGTGGGGCAGAGGAACAGGAAGAGTTCCGTATTTATTTTGTCAGAGCTGATCTCCAATGAACCTACTTTAGTTTTCATCGGTGTTTTCTTCACCCTCAACCATCATGGAGAAACACCAAGCAATCGTAGAAGACGAACAGAGTATACTTGTTACAGGGAATGGGTACACACACACACGTCGCTGCTGAATTAAATCCAAGTCAAAATCAATGGAATCGGCAGTGAAGCAGTGAGGAGGATGGTAATTACGATATTGTTTTTCACTTTCAAGCGTACTTTCTTTTTAAAAAGTGTGGAAAAGTGTTAAAGAAAAATAACATTCATGTCTAATCATCAAACATGTCATATATTTTTAAGAGCCAGATTCCGCGATTGTTTTTCCTGAGGCACCATTCCGACTGAGGATGCTCAGGCTTTTGTTCACGTGTTTGCCACGGCTTCACGTTTCACTGACAGACAAGCAGACCCTGTTCCCGTCCGGCCCTTTCTTTCGGTCATCCACTATCTCTCGCAAAGAAGGGCGCACGGAACAAAATGCTAGAGAAAGTGTGAAAGCATAGTGAAAAAGGAATATCGTTTAACTGATGGTTCGAATGGAACAGTATTTGGAAAGATGGTTTTCTCTCAGTGATGTAAATAAAAAGGTGATTCTCTTTTTTACTATTTAATTCGAGAACAGATGTTGAATACTTGTAATTCAGAACGTCAATTAGGCCAGTTCTGTGGTGATGGTTGAATCTGCAAAAAATAACGAAGTACACACGAGCCACGTTGTACATCCGTGTCATAGTTGTGGTAAACCAGACCAAATTAGACCGGGTAATCAAAATGAAGGTAAAGTAAACTTTGATTTTCTATGAGGTGTTAAAACCTTAAACCGGTATCACAGATCATGAAAGATGTGTTTATTAAACCTGTTTACGTAATGCTTGACTCTGGGTGTTCAACTGTAGTAGTTGGATACGCTAGTGCCTCCTAAATGTAGACCGGAGAAGCTCATCAAGGTTTACTGCTACTTACTTACTACTTACGACTACGACTACTAGTTGCAACTACAAGTTAGAT
>NC_061819.1:28963967-28966467 GCF_019202785.1 Penaeus chinensis | reverse complement strand
TAGCGACGGTAATTGTATTAATAAAACAAATAAAATAATAGTGATTATCACAATAATAATAAAGTTAATGAGAATTATAATGATGATGATGATAATTATAACTAAAACAACAACAAAAATAATGATAATAATAATAATAATAATAGTAATAATAATAATAATAATAATTATAATAATGATGATAATAACAACAATAATAATAATATCAAAGAAAATAATAAAAAAAATACATAATAATAATATAAATAATAGCAATAACAATAATGATAAAGATAAGGCAAATGATAATGATCGTTATAATAACAATGGCCATTATGATAACAACATCAATGAAGATAATTATAATGTTAATGATAATAATAAATATAATAATAGCAATAATAACAATTTAGAAAGGGTTTGAATGAGAATTAATAAACAATGTACTCAGAACCGGCTAGTGATGATGATAATAATAACTATAGTAGTTGAAGTAATAATTATAATGATAATAATAAGTAATAGTTATAACAATAGATACCGGTACTAATGATAATGATTACAGTAATAATCAGAAAATAATAAGGAGAAGAATAACAAGAACACCCTTAATAATAATATATGATAATGATAATAATAATAATAATAATAATAATAATAATAATAATAATAATGATAATAATGACAATGATAATAACGATAATAACAATAACGACGATGACAATGATAATGATAATAGTAACAATAATAATGATAATAATAATAATAATAACAATAATAATAATAATTATAAAATAATAATGATAACAATAATAATAACAATAATAAGGATAATATGATAATAATAATTATAATAATGTTCATAAAAATAATAATAAAAGTAATAATTATGATATAATAATAATAACAATTATAATAATGATAATAATTTAAAACATTATAACAATAAAAAACAACAACAGTGATAGTGATAATAGTTATAAAAAAAAAGTAATAATGATAATACTAATAATAATAATAATAATAATATGGTATAATATAATGGTATTAATAATAATTATAACAACAACAATAGTGATAATAGCATTAAAATAGTATTACAATAATGATAATGATAATTATAACAACAATAACGATAATGACAATGATAATAATGATAATAATAATAATAATAATAATAATAATAATAATAATAATAATAATAATAATGATAATAATGATAATAATAATGATAATGATGATAACAAAAATGATAACAATAATAACAATAATAATATTAATAGTAATGAAAAAACTATGATTATAATGATAATAATGATAATAGTAATAAAAACAGTAACAGTAATATAATAACTATATAATAATATGAATATAAATATGATAATGATAATGACAATAATAATAACAATAATAATTATAATAATAACAATGATAATATTAATGAAAATAATATTAATGATAATGATAATTATAATAATAATAACAATAATAACAATAATAATAATAATCATATTAATAATAAAATAGTAGTAGTAGCAATAATAATAATAATAATAATAATAATAATAATAATAATAATAATAATAATAATAATAATGATAATAATAACAATAACAATAATAATAAGAATCAAAATAATAATAATAATAATGATAATAATAATAATAATAATAATAATAATAATAATAATAATGATAATGATAAAAAATATAATAATAATAATAATAATAATAATAATAATAATAATAATAATAATAATAATAATAATAATAATAATTATCATTATTATTGTTATTATTAATATTTTAATCATCATTATTATTAAGATCATTATAATAATTAAAAAATAATGATAATGATACTAATTTTATTAACAATAATAATAACAATTATTTTAATAAAAATAATAGTAATAGTAATAACAATAACAACAACAACAATACTAATAGTAGAAGTAGTAATACTACTACTGCTACTAATACTACTACTACTACTACTAATAACATAAGTAATATTAACATGACAATTATAATAACAACAACAGTAACAAAGACAATAATAATAATAGTAATAATAATAATAATAATAATAATAATAATAATAATAATAATAATAATATTTATAATAACGATAATAATAATAATAATTATAATGATAATAATGATAATGATAATAATAATGTTAATAATAATAATGCTGATAATAATAATAATAATAATAATAATAATAATAATAATAATAATAATAATAATAATAATAATAATAATAATAATAATAATAATAATAATAATAATAATGATAATAGCAATGATAATAATAATGTTAAGAATAATAAGGACAGTAGTGATTATGATAATAACAACAACTGTAATGATTAAATCAAAGATAGTAATAACAAAGAGACGATAATAAAGACGATAGTAATAATAGTGTCAATAAGAATGATAACAATTATGTTCATGATGATAATGGCAACAAAAATGATGATCATGCTGATGATATTGATTGTAAAAACAATGAT
>NC_061819.1:28926467-28931467 GCF_019202785.1 Penaeus chinensis | reverse complement strand
ATAATGATAATGATAATGATAATGATGATAATAATGATAGTAATAATGATAATAATGATAATGATAATGATAATAGTGATAATAATGATAATAATAATGATAATGATGATAATGATAATAATAATAATATGAAAAACAACATTAATAATTAATATCATTGATATTATATGCCTTAGTATTATCATTCTAACATAATAATTATCATTATTATCGTTAACATTGTTATAATTATGTTTAGATATATTTGAATAATAGTAATGATGCTAAGGAAAGGATAATAATGATAATAATGATAAAACAAAAAGATGGCGATAAAAAAATCATAATGATAGAGATAATAACAATAATAATGATAGTAAGGATATTGATGATGATGATGATTGTTTTTATCATTATCATTATTATTGTTATTATTATTGTCATTATTATTCTTATTATTGTTATTCTTCTTCTTCTTCTTATTATTATTATCCTTATTAATATTCCCATCATCATCGTCATCATCATTATTAGTAATATTATTATTGTTATCATATTTTTTTTGTTATTATTATTTTCATATTATTATCACTATTATTATTATTGTTATTATTATTATATAGATAGATAAATATATATATATATAGATAGAAGATACAGATCTGTGTATACACACACACACATATATATATATATATATATATATATATATATATATATATATATATTTATATATATGTGTAAATATATACAAGGTGTCCCATAAGTCTTCATATATATGTTTTTTTAACAATTGATTGAAATCACCCTGAGGACCGTTCGGGAAGCAGTCGCATGGTTGCAAACGCATTTAACACTGGTATCAGCAAATAGATTATTAGCCGCCTTTTGAAACAAACAAACGGCACCCATACAGATTACATATGACACAGCATATGAGTGAAGACGACCCGGTTAGACGAGTGGAATTTCTTGAAAGGTTATTAAGCAAATTGAGACAAACACGCTCACTTACACACACACTCTCCTATCTCTCTCTCTCACATGAAAGCAAAGTATATAACTGAACGAAGACAGGAAAAACAAAGGTTAGAAGTGACATTTATTATTCATGCAACATACGCTACTATATAACAGGTATTAATATCGCCAGTGTAAAAATAATTCGATGCAAAATTGTAAGCGATGACTTTGCATATTTCCTCTCGATAGCACATTTTGATAATTGCTTAAACAGTTATTTCGATAATGCTAACACGATGTTATATCCTATCGTCATAATGATGATGGCGATAGTGATGATTATCCCTTTGATATTAATATATTAGAATCTTTCTGATGTCAAATATATGGCTTCTTTAGTTTATTTGGGCAGTGCAAAAGCCACAAGCATATCATTATTTATGTACTACTTTCTAATCTTTGAATAAATCAAACTACTTCGTATAAAAATATTTATCATGCACAAAGCTGATAGACAATACGTGTTTGGATTCAATACAAAGGCATTAAACTCACATAAGTAACATTTTATGTAATGATTCAATTGACTATAAATTGTTTGATTTCAGTACCTGTGTGTTTCATCTAATTGTGGAATAAATTTAATATTGAGAGAATATTGCTGATATCTTAATCCAATTACCACAGGCTGATGTCATGCTCGCCTATATCTGTGTGAATAAAATTAAATATATAGAATATTCTTCAAAACATTAACGCCATCGGACTCACCTCCTCCTACTTACTAAGCTTCGCATTGGCATTTATTGCAGCGTCACTTTGGCAGCCAAAGTAAACTTAGAAGATCAGGTTCAGGAAGAGGAAGGGAGGTTTCAGGAATTATTTGATTATTATAAAAGATGGTTTGTACGTTAGTGTGAGTAAATTTTATAGACCAGAAAGATTATGATATATAACCAGAAACTTTTTCCTCGCATACTTCACCAATCAGTTGTCAGGTTTGACAATTGAGTCGCTGGTGTAGCTTGCTGAACGAAAATTGTTGACATTTGGCGCGGTACTCTTGTTTAGTTATCAGAGCTCGGGAATTTCTAATGCAATCTGTGGATACGCAGAACGTACCCTAGTTTCGCGACGTTACTTCTCTCACTAAATTCTGAAATCCACTTCTTGCTGGCAGGATCCCACATGCGTTTTTTTCTTGTCTTCTCTCTTCGACGAAGCATCATAATTTAAACAAGGCTTGTAGCAGGGCTGCATATTTCCATAGCAAGCATTATTCATGTATCGCACGCTTGTCTGGATTGTCCGACATAGCAACTACGGTTGGTTCTTACGTGACTCATGTGACCAATTCGGAAACCAGCTGTCCAATTCTCGCAAACTAGCTTTTAATCAAATTTAGAAGACTCGTTGGTGTAATCTCGGCGATAGTAGAAATTTAGATAATTAAAATAGCTCTAAAACGGAACTGCATTACAGATTTATCATAGCATAAAGGTGCTACAAGCAAATTTGTGTGTATATATATATTGGCTCGTATAATAGCGACTGTGTAGCAGCATGTGACACGCGAGCTCATGAAGCCGATTCCATGTAAACAGCGCTCCCCCGGGCGCAGCCAAATCCTTTGCATTTATCTTACAAACTTTAACCAAGATCTATCGTTCTATACATTGCCTCGGCCGACATGTGTATATGAGTTCCGGTAACTTCGAAAGGATGACTTACAGAAATTTCAAAGAATACTTCAAGGTCTAGCGAGAAAGCCATCTCTCGCAACTCCATCTCCTGCCGCTGAGCGAAATTCCGTTTGGCGAGCTATTTGCATTTGCAGACTTTGTGGCAGAATCAACGCGAGGAAGTCGAAAGGGGTGATGTTAATTTTTTTTTTTTTTTTTTGATAGCTGAATGGAAAGCACTCTTATTATTATTTCCAAATGAAAACTGTTGAAGCCTCACTCAACATAATGAAATGCTATCAGTATCTTTATCAATGATAACGATAAAACTGTGATCTAATCATATGTTTTAATATAAAATGATGAGTTTCAATAACTCTTTCAGACATTCACCTTCAATAAAAGAGGTCACACATGAGCCCAGTTACGTTTACTTTTCGGTTATTTTTCGAACATTTAGAACATATTGGTAACTCATTATAGATGTCGAAATATAGTCTTTATAAATGTATGAATATATGTACATATGTGTGTGTGTGTGTGTGTGTGTGTGTGTGTGTGTGTGTGTGTGTGTGTGTGTGTGTGTGTGTGTGTTTACATACATATACAACATATATATATATATATATATATATATATATATATATATGTATATGCAACCACACATAGATAGACAGATATATAGATAAATAGATACAAAGATAGACAACGAGAGAGAGAGAGTGTGCATATGTATGTAAATATGTATATATATATATATATATATATATATATATATATATATATATATATATATATATATATAAACACACACACGCGCGCACATACACACACACATATTATATATATAGTATATATATATATATATATATATATACATATATATGTGTGTATGTATATATGTGTATATATATATATATATATATATATATATATATATGTATATATATACATATATATATGTATGTATGTATATATATATATGTGTATATATATGTATATATATATATATATATATATATATATATATATATATATATATATATATATGCATATGAACCGTATTCATGTTGACAAATGTAGAAAAGGTATGAATGATAATGAATATCTTCACAATACAAGAGATGTATTTGACCGGTCTCGATTATATCTTCGTCAGAAATACATATATTTTTGACGAGGATATAATCGAAACCGGTCAGATGCGTCTCTTGTATTGTGAAGATATTCATTCTTATTCATACGTTTTCATATATATGCATATATGCATATTTACATATAAGTACATATATACACAAACACGCGAACACACACACACACACACACACACACACACACACACACACACACACACACACACACACACACACACACACACATCTGTCTATGCATATATAAGTAAGAATGTTTCGAAGAGTTATCTATTCAATATCGCCCGAACAGCAGTTCCTGCAACGGTAATACCAGGTTGGCGTTCGCCTAATAAGTAGAGTCCGTTCCGACTGCGGTTGAGCGAGTTTTGATTGCATGGAATCGGACACATGATCACACATGCAACAGCCGCCTAGTTGCTTGCTGTGTCTACAAGCGGATATACAAACCCGGTCTGTTCGCGACATCCTCAAAGCGTGATGCGCGGTAGGCCTGTAAAGCATTCCAGAGACCGAAGATTTATGTCATTTCGTAACACTTGAATTTATGGTGTCAAAGGAAAATCTTAGAGAAAATGTTGTTTTGACAGTTGTGAATTGGGGATGTCAATTCACGTTATAATGATTTTTTTTTATATGATTTAGATTATTATTCTTACAGCATATTAGATCAGATGCAAAACATATTCTCAGCACAATTCCTAACACCACTTTCTGTGATGGTGTAACATTCTCATGAGTAGTATGCAGTATATTCTATTTTCTATTCGGCAAACACTAGATTTAATAATACTCTTCGTATAATGCGGGACAGAATATATCTTTTGATAACGGAGGAATTGCTATAAATCCTTTACTATATTTCTTTGTTTACTCTATATTTTCATGTAGAAATACACATTCTGTGTATGATATTTTACTGTGGCATCCTGAGAAACACTTTGATATGATGTAATGTCTGAGTCCTTTACAAAAATATACTGACGTTTTGAGATGTACACACGATTAACTAATATATCCGCATCATAAGAATATTAAAAATATCATCGCATAACACGCGCACACACACAGACACACACGCATACACACATTTTCAGCGAGATATTAACTAGATAATGGAGATACGACGTAGTACTCCACTTCTCAGCTTTTAGTAAATCATACATGTTTTATGGCATTTCGTAGTGGAAATAAACAAGTTATGAAAGCGTATAGTGTGAAATTA
>NC_061819.1:28918967-28921467 GCF_019202785.1 Penaeus chinensis | reverse complement strand
AAACTGCAGTTGTAGTTTCACTCTGTCGTTGCTAGAGAGTGTTTTAACCCATTCGCGACGGGGAAAATGAAAAAAAAAATGGGGAAAATGCTTTGCTCATTTTTATATATTTTTTTTTGTGAAATGTCTCTACACATAGATGGCTCTGTCTTACCTGAATTGGCGGGAAAATGTATTTTTTACTAGTGCTATGAATATCGATGGTGTTATTTTTATTATAAACAATATAATGACTATAATGTTATAAACAATAGTAATAGGAAAATAAGTTAACGTAAGATATTTTCACAAACCAAAGAAAAGGGTAAACAGGCGAGACAGACATTACTCGTAATTGGCTCATTGGTGATTTAGTACAAGTGTAGCCATCTATGAAAAAAACAATTAAACAAGTAAAGTCATAGTGGAATGGCACGTATCCGTGACATGCCCGTCGCGAAAAGGGTTAAAGGCACAGTGGGCTTTATTTCTATCTATCTGTTCATTCATGTTTCTTCCAGAGAAAGGGTAAAACAAAAGGGATATTATGCCTCCGTCCCGGGCATGAGCAACCTTGCAAGTTGGTTATAATCTTAATAAATATCAATACTAATATATATGCGCGCGTATGTGTGTATGCACGCGCGCCCACACGCACACGCACACACACACATACACACACACACACACACACACACATATTAGTATTGATATTCAAGTAATCCTGGAGGTTGAGTGATGTACCACGCTTCACCCTGCAACTAGTAACACACCTCTTTGGTCCTTTATTCTGGTTAGACGGGTGGCTTGATCAAGGCTTGGTGAAGTCATTTGGCTGGTCAAATATGGTTAGAGTCAAGCAGGCACTGCCCACTCGGCATTGCATAGGTCTCGCGACTGCCATCAGTACTGGGTGGTGACTACGTATTTCCTCACTACACCTGTAGCTGTTTGGACTCCATGGTAGGTTGGGGGTGAGGGGATGAGGAATTCTATTTTTTTTCAGATTTCTAAAAATAAAAAAAAGACTCTATCCCTGATGACACACACAATCCCTTGGCCAATCCCTTTCGAACATCACCAGTTGTCACTTTGGAACCTTTCCCAGTTCACAAGAGCATAAATAGGAATTGGAATGCTTCTTCGGCTCCCAGACCAGGTAAGAAGGGAAAAATCCTGAAAGTATTTCATATAAGTAGCCTTGTAGTGAAAACCAGTGATTCAAGTACAAAAACGAAGGGAAGTAAGGAAAACACGCGAATATGCCGAAGGCCTTTCCACTCTACTGCTTCATCAGGGCATGCATACCCTGATGAAGCAGTAAAGTGAAAGGGCCTTCGGCATATTCGTGTGTTTTCTTATACATCCTTCCGTTGTTCTACTTACAATTTGTTAGACATGAATTCCACAAGACTAGTGATGCAGTGTCCATCATGGATCTTGACATTTTTTAAGAGAATCGCAAGATAGTTGAGGTGTGTCAACGTGATCTGCGGAACACTCAACAACAAAATGATATCCTAATCGTTGATGAGAGTTACAGTCTGCATATGATTTGTGACATTCCTAGGGCTTAAGTTTGGTGTTCTCCCTGCAAAACAATCAGTGCAAGGGAATTATCATTTCCCAAGACCTTATGATTATTTTGAGGGTAAACGTAGAGGAACTTGAAGTTAGTGGCAGTAAAATGTTTTTAGAACAATCCACACCAACTCTTCTAACTTTTGAAGCATTTTCCTTCCAGAATTGCTAAAGTTGCCACATTTCTGAAAAGCTCATGAAGCTTCTTCAAAGCAATGGAACAGGCACAAAACTTAAAAATAATCATTGGTAATTAGGAATAAGTTATCCAGAGGCAAAGTGTCGTGCCCATGTGCTGTTCACACAGACAGGTAAGTCCTATGCTTCACTTCTACCAGACCTCCTTCCCATCATCTCTTAAACCTCCAATACTTCTTGCACCGCCACTACAGTTCGATCTTAGTCCTCAAATACTGAAACTGCATCTGATGAGTTGTTCCACCAGAAATGGAGTAGGCAAGGCAAGGCTCCAGAGGCCTCGACGGTGACAGATCCAGCTGCTACCACATCCACAGGAGCCACTGCAGAATGCCCCTGAACCAAAGGCTCAGGGCTGCCCTTTGCCCAGGCAAATGAATTCTAAGCCTGTCCCAAGGACTCCTCCTCCCAAAGTAAGGACTTTGGAGCTATCAATCAAGGTTCCAGAGGCCTCAAAGGTGACTGCACTAACTTCCCTAACATCCACAGGAACCTATGCTGTTAGACATAATCCCCTGAACAAAAGGCTCAGGGTCACTCTTTGCCCAGGCAAAGGAATCCTGAGCCTGTCCAAAGAAAGCGTTTGGAAAATAGTTCCACAGGTAAACAACATCCCCCAAAAGGCACTTTGAAGACATTGGTAAGAGAAAGCCTGTAGAAGGTGTAGGGCGGACCTTAAACACAGGTGCTGCCAAACACCTCATGAAAAGGCTTAACATGGCCTTACACTGTTACATCCATC
>NC_061819.1:28908967-28913967 GCF_019202785.1 Penaeus chinensis | reverse complement strand
AACCTTACCACTTCCCTCAGCAGCCGTTTTGTCCAACCAGTTGACCAGCCAAACAAATCAGAAAAAAAGAACTGATATTGTCGGTCAGTTTCAGTTGTTAAGGCTAGTGAAGTCGTAAACAGCAGAGATTATTGCCCTTCTGGACACTTTGCAGACAAAGTCTGAACTCCAATAAACGGTGTTCACAACTAAGTTTTTTTCTTTCTTTATTTTTCTCGCAGTAATGGTCAGAGGTCTTTTCGCTATCATGTAATGGGCCCGTCCAGAAACTTTGGCTGTACTGCACATTGTTTTCTGTTTCAGTGTCGACAGTTGGGTTAACATTCAGTTAGAGGGCGAGGGTATATACACGACCTTTGATAGCATCTGTGCAATTTTGTTTATTCTATTATATATAAATCAATATGAGTAGTCTGTTATATCTGTTATATTTTTTGTCAAGAAAACCAACTAACTGTTTGATTTTCGCAGTCTTTTAACCATTTTCTAAAACTTTTTGATTTATAAAAGATATATATCATAGTAGTAATTATTATTCCATACTTATACATCAACTGTTGTTGTTGTTATTATTATTATTATTATTATTATTATTATTATTATTATTATTATTATTATAATTATTATAATTATTATTATTAGCAGCAACAGCAGCAGCAGTAGTAGCAGCAGCGGCAGAATAAGTAGTAGTAGCAGCTGTAGTATGAGTACCAGTACCAGGTCATCATCATCTCCTCATTATTATTAATATCATCACATTTTTTTGCCTTCGAACAATTTCTGCTTTACAATCGGACAAAATGCTAGATCCTTTGTGTTATCTCTCTTGGGTACAAGCAAACATACCGCTGCTCAAGTAGAAATTCGTTGTAACTAAATGGGAAGGAATAATTCATAAACGCACACGAATATGAACTGGATGTTCTCAACACAATATACCTCTGAAGCGTTTATACATCAAAAACAAAAATCATGCTATTATAATGCACGTTTCTATGGATTGATAATGCAGTTGTCTAAAATTTACGTTGTTATTACATTTTAAAGAAATACCTTTGTTGATAATGTCCTTACTTCATATCAGAACTTTTCATATCACATTTAAATAAACTATAAAAACACTGAATTGTGTATTAACTTCTGAAGAGTACAAGTCATTTTTGTTCAAATTATGTTAACACTTAAGGAAATTTCTCGATCCTCCACAATTATGAAACTCGATATCACCAAGTCACATATCTGATCTTAAAGCAAATTAACTCCTTTTACTCCAGTGATTCCAGCAGGCAAGTGTAGCACAGAAAAAGTAAGTTTTTTACCGCTATCAAACTTGGAGTCTCACACGACTTAATTTAACAGAAAACGAGGAAGAAAAGACGATATTATATGACTTCCTGTTACAGATAACTAATACTAGAATATCTTATTTTGTATCTTGTTCTGTCGCAGGGTTTTTTAAGTTCTGCAATTGGTATTATCATAATTATTATTGTTGTTATTATGAGCATTATCATCATTGTTATTTTGTTGTTGTGTTGTTATTATTATAAATATTACTATTACTGTTATCATAATAATAATAATAATAATAATAATAATAATAATAATGATAATTATCATTGTTTATATTATTTTTATCATTATCATTATCATTATCATTATTATTATTAAAATTATTATTATTATCATTATTATTATTGTATCATTATTATTATTATTATTATTATTATTATTATTATTATTATTATTATTATTATTATTATTATGATTATCATTATCATTATTATGATTATTATTATTATTGTTAATATTCTTCTTCTTCTTATTATTATTGTTATTATTGTTTTTTCTTCTTTTTATTATTGTTGTTATTATTTTTATATTATTAGTATTACTATCGTAGTAGTAGTAGTATGGATATCATTAGTAGCAGTAGCTGTGGCATTTTACATGGCTATGGATTTACGTTGCGCCAGATAAAACTATGTATATTTTTTTCCAGTTGAACACAGTGCATCGAAATAAATCAGTTACTAAATTTGGATCAGACTGATCAATAAAGTAAAAATTGGGGGGTGGGGGTATGTATAATGCTAATTTAGCAAATGCGTCTATATTTTAAGAGTAAGAAATGCCTAATAAGAATAACTATCATTATAATATAATCACCTGGTATGATTTCTTAAAATTACGGAAATTATAAAAAAAATATGCCATACATTCACTTGAACTTCAAAAATGACCAGGGCAAACGATAATTCCAAAAGGAGTGTTTTGCCTCTTAGAAACACGTCAAATAGCTTCACTTCCATTACAAGCACTTCGCCGTAAACTAGACCATCCAGGGCATGGAACCAGGCTAGCAGGAGAAGCCTGAGACCGACGCTCCAACAGATTCTTTTTGATTTTCCAGGCAGCTTCAAAAGAATCCTCTTTGTGTCCCTTACGGTACGGAGACTCGAGATGAACCCTGAAAAGATTTTGGAGATTAATTAGGCTGTGCGGGGATAATGATGAAGTGCTTTTGATCGTACGTTAATAGGGGAGAGACAAAAGGAAGCGATGTAATTTACAAGTGATGGCGCTAATGATCTGCAAGGCAAATGTGATGAAATTGAAAATTGTAATTAGAACTCGGTATAATCCGTTTAATAAGTATATGTCCAGCAGGGGCGTATTTTTCTCTCTGAAACGGCTGGTTTCATTATTGCAGTCACTTTAATTTTTTATCTGCATAGTATCCTGCTAAATTAATTCCAATGGAACCGTGTTTTACAAATGTGAGAAAGACGGCGTAAAATTTTAAATAAGTACAGGCTACCAGGAGATTATCCTGAACAGTAAAAACCGTCATTAATTAACTGAACCAAAAAGCGAACCGATTTTGGGAAAGAAATGTATTTTTTTCCTTCGAAGTGATGAGTGCGCGACTAAACTGTTAAAACTAATTCGATATCAAACTTAGTTTGATTCCTCTCTCATGTCTTTAGCCACAGTGCAGTATGTAGCTGGATTTATGAATTATGGAGTTAGGTGAATTCTACCCTATATAGTGTATAGACACACATATGAAAATACAGATAAAACACGTACGTTAGCATGTAGGGGTTTCATTTTATTTTAAAAAAATATTAGTGGTTCTTCGTTTTATTTTTTATGCATACACACACTATGTATGTACATGTATGTGTGTGTGTGCATAAACTAATTCTAGGGATTGGGGACGAGCATTTGCTGTAATCTGAATGTACACATACACTTTCATGCCAAACTGTGATCTCGACAAATCGTATGCAATAAATAGTAAAGTAAGGAGTGCCAGATCACCAACATATTGTTCATTCGTCTCGTTACCATAATAGAACAAGAGGATCCTTTTTCAGTCAAATTACAGAAAAAAAACGAAATAAGGATAATATCAGAAAATATGAGAATGAATGAATACATAACTATAATAATTACTATCATTTTTTTTATAGTAGTGATAAGCGTTACGCAAGATCTCTTCAATTATTTTGTATTTGCATCCTTTAGCAAAACCTGGCATAATAAGCCTGTATTGCAAAGGAATTAAGATAAGTAATTACAATCTCAAAATATTTTGGGCGGGATGTAGATAACGCGGTACTGGAAAGAACGATGTGGGTTGAGAGTTAATTTAATGTTGATGAAACAGACACTAATGTTTTTACCCACGCCAAATCATTAATATGGAGAAAGGGCCTATGTCTAAAGCATCAGACCAACGGCTTTGCATATGCGGTGAGAGGAATGAGGAATCAAAGGCCAACATTGTCAAGGTAGATTTAATTCGTATTGACAACGTAAAGTTGATGAAGTTCTCACTTATAGATTCTTGGAAGTTACTTAACAAACTTAGGATAAGAATGTATAATAATGCTTAGCATATGTAGAATAACCTCCGGCGTCAACTAAATCAGTCGCGAAAGATTTTATCATTGTCATTATAATGATGATGATAATGATATTGGTGATAAAAGGTCACACGGACTACATCTAAGATCTATCGGGAAGTTTGTCTTTTTTACCTGTCTTTTAGCTGAGATCTCGCCTCGGAGGTATAGATGGAGAACACCAAATTTCTATGTTGAAATACAGAATTAAGTTTTTGCCGAAAAAAATCTAAGATGGCGCAATGCAACTGGGATTCTATTTCCTAGCTAAACGAACAAAGAGAGATAAATAAATAAATAAATAGTGCAGAGTTATATAAAAGGTTGATCTCTCAGAAGGACATTTGTATGTTCATCTAGAATGGGCGTGTCCATCTTTCCGAGCTTTAAATTCAGTTGTGAGGCACTGATGTCCATGACATATGTTGTCGTGATGTATGTTAGACTCTGGCAAACAATAAGAAAAGAAACTGGTGAATGGTCCGAGGTGAACTCCCACACACTGCACTTTCTATTTGCCTTTCATTGATCTCCCAGCGGCGCCTGTAACCAGGTTGAGTGATGAATGTTGATGGCTAGTTGTTTTGGTGTGTCACTAGAAATACGCGGTGTGCTATAGTTAGTTGCGCTTTGATAATTGCAGACAGTAATTCATTACTTACCCTGGGGTAATGATATACTTGCATTTCACAGTTTCACTGCAGCTGTATTTCTGATTCATCTAAGGCTTCTTTGCCTACGTGGCTTGAAATCCATGAACATGCCTTCGATGAAGTTTCAGTTACTATGATTTTACCAACACTGAAGTGGTCAGATATATGTACGGTGCTTCTGTCTATATGTCATGAATTATTCTATATTCTTTATGATTAATGAGTATGGAGCAGGTAAGGGAATTACAAACAGCCTAATGTTCCCAGTGCTTTGGAGAAACACAGATAATATCCAGGAAGGGATATCCTTGGCAAATACGAACAGTCCGCTAATGTGGAGAGTCAGTCACTATGCAAAAGGTATATATCAAGGTATATGTCCATTATTGATAATAATATAATTAATCGAATTGAATTTGATAGAGTCAGGGAA
>NC_061819.1:28901467-28903967 GCF_019202785.1 Penaeus chinensis | reverse complement strand
CACAGCAAAAGGTTGGTGTATTCAGTTTCCATATACTATGGCAGATGGCTGAAACCTTTTATTTGAAAAAACATGTATTGATATTTTTCATAAAAGGAAGTTATAGTAATAAAAACATGATTAAATATTATTGAAAAATGAAAACTAGGAGATATTTCTCTTTGTTTGAGTGGAATAGTATCAAATCAGTGCACCAGATGTAGGAGCTTATATTGATCCTTTATATGTAATATTAAATGATATACACCTTTTGATAGCGACTAATAGTTTATTCCGATTTTCAGGGACAGTACATTTGCGCTCCAGGAATAACAATGACAGTTTGCAAGTACAAGGGGAGAGACATTAAATCCAAAATACAAAAGTTGTGTGTATGTATATATATATATATATATATATATATATATATATATATATATATATATATATATATATATATATATATATATATATGTGTGTGTGTGTGTGTGTGTGTATATTTATATGTATATATGTATGTGTTTATATATATTCAAGTATATAATATATATGTGTAAATATTATATATATGTACGCACACACACGCACACACACACACACACACACACACACACACACACACACACACACACACACACACACACACACACACACATACACACATATATATATATATTTATGTATATGTATATATATACATACATATTACCTCTTTATACCCAGTATGTATAAAACACGTATGCGTGTGCATGAAAAAAAATAAAAAAAAATGATAGAAAATATATTAACCACTGGGTAAAAGAAAGAAAAAGAATCTCGTTACCGTGTTTCAAGCAATTTACTCAGTCAAATAAAATGGAATAACGTCATTATTTTCCAACTCTTCTCAACATTTTCCTGCCTTTTCGTCCACAGGCTGTCGAAAAAGGGTCACATTTCAAATGCCTGTTCAGCCTGAGTCTTCCATTTTCCGTAACTGTTGTGTAATAAGCAAGAGTCAAGAAAACAAAGAGAGAGAGAGAGAGAGAGATAGAGCTATACAAGCCATTGGCGTGTTTCCGTTGAATTCAATCCTTTTGAACCGCTGCCGCTGGTAATTTCCTTCAGCTTTTGTATGATGTAAAAAAAAATATAATGTTAACTCCAGTCTCCGCGTCCGTTTCGAAGCCCGCGTAGCCTGCTGAATGCAGAGGGTCGCTCGTTTACCCCTTTAGTGCCCTGGGCGTGCATGTACCTCGAAGCAACAGGAAGGACGGCACTGGGAATGGGCAGATTCTTGCGCGCACAACTTTGTGTATGTGTGTGTGTGTGTGTGTGTGTGTGTGTGTGTGTGTGTGTGTGTGTGTGTGTGTGTGTGTGTGTGTGTGTGTGTGTGTGTGTGTGTGTTTAATATATACATATATATATATATATATATATATATATATATATATATGTGTGTGTGTGTGTGTGTGTGTATACATACACATACATACGTACATACATGTATATGTATATATATATATATATATATATATATATATATATATATATATATATATGTGTGTGTGTGTGTGTGTTTGCATATATAAACATAAATATGTATATATATGTATGTATGTACATATATATATATATATATATATATATATATATATATATATATGTGTGTGTGTGTGTGTGTGTGTTTGCATATATAAACATAAATATGTATATATATGTATGTATGTACATATATATATATATATATATATATATATATATATATATATATATCATATATATGTATATATATATATATATATATATATATATATATATATATATAATATGGCCAACACAACTAATTCCTTCCATGAGTCTTTTGGTTCAATATCAAATAAGAAATACAAACAAAACGGTCACATCTTCATTTAAATTCACTTAATCTGCATTGACAATATACATAGACACGTGTAAATTTACTCGCCAAGACATATCTTGCACTACTCTTGGCAAGTGGCACTTCTTCATAATAAATTCCCAAGTGCCCATGATTATATTAACATTATGACAACGTGCTGACATCTTCCGTGCCTTTACAAACGCAATCTTTAAAATGAGCAGATCTGGACCCAACCGTCAAAGTACTGGCTTCCTCCCTCCTAACGTGGTCTTATTTCAGAACATAAAATTTCCATTCAAACCAAAACAATACAGCTCTTATAAACTTCTATAACAAAATAAATCATAATTTTGATACCCTAAATTTATATGAAAAGAACATTGCTTCAATACTAAATACAACCGGGAGGGGAGGGGAGGGGGGGTTGTCTTTAGTAATGAAGTAATCAGTTGCTGGTCGTTTCTTAGGAGGCGGAGACTGAGGCCAGTGAAGGGAATCGCCCCCACCTTGGACCTCAGCCCTCGCCTCATCTAATATCGCATGGTCTTTTC
The DNA here is from genome assembly GCF_019202785.1 of Penaeus chinensis. NCBI lineage: Eukaryota > Metazoa > Arthropoda > Malacostraca > Decapoda > Penaeidae > Penaeus > Penaeus chinensis. The sequence continues at coordinate 28,901,573 of NC_061819.1, read as the reverse complement.
TTCTCCTACTTTCCTCTTCCTTCTCTTCTTCATCCCTTCTTCTGTCCACGAATCCTAAACGTTAACTCAATGTAAACCAAAAACCATCTTACCCGGGGGCTTCGCC
>NC_061819.1:28886467-28888967 GCF_019202785.1 Penaeus chinensis | reverse complement strand
ACTTAACGAAGATGTTTTTAAAATAAAAAATATTAATGCTGCTATGGCCAATATCTTATCATAGAAATATCCATATTTTGGTAATAGTAGGAGTATCAAAACATGAAGCAATATCAACTCCCGTTACCTAGACTTCCATGTAATAGGAAAAAAAATCGTTAAAGAATCTGAAGTGGGCTTTACTGAAACGGAATTTAGATTAGTTGACTAGATGAGGCGAGCTAACATCTGAACTTTGAAACCCAGGAAAAAGGGGGAAAATGCAGCTCTAATGAAATGTTTAAAACGCAATGAGTTCGTGAGAATTTTAATAGAAATACCTTGAATGCACAATAAATATGAAAGGAATTCCTGTTGAGATTATTACCCTTTTACATATTTGTTTTAATTGATTATTCAGACTGATAAGCAAGAATGTCAGAAATGATGATTTAGTAAGAATCGATGAAAGTTAGATTATTGTTCTTGTTATTGTTATCTTGCTATAAGAACGATATAAATTGTAACATTAATAATGGCAGTCTGTATCATAATAACAACAATAGTACAATTATATGACTACTGCTGCTAACAATAGTAGTAGTAGTAGTAGCAGCAGTAATAGAAGTAGTAGTCATAGCATAAGTAGTAGAAATAGAAGCAAACATAGAATATAGATGTAGTAGACGTTGTAGTAGTAGTAGAAGTTAAAGTAGGAGTAATGGTAGTAGTATAATAGCAGCAGCAGCAGCAGTAGTAGTAATAGTAGTATTAGTCGTAGTAGTAATAATAGTAGTAGTAGCAATAGTGATAGTAGTAGTAGTTGTTGTAGTAGAAGTAATAGTCCTTTCTACTATTTAGCTTAGGTTAGTGTACAGTATTTGCATACATTCTCGCTATCAGCTAGCAACACAACTGAGGCTGGTCAAAATAAGGGAACAAACTGCGATCAGGACGTCATTTCAGTTTTTTCTGGGGCGCTGCTTTTTTTAGGAAGCTATTTTGAGGAGGTGGCAAAAAGCAGACTCCGAGGGGGTTATTTGAGCCCCCCCCCCCACCCCACCCCCACCCCAATGATCCTGGAGCAGCCGAAAGCCTCAGGAGTATGGAGCCATGTCCGACGCCCTGGCATTACACCAACTACTTCCCCCCAACTTCCTAGGATTAAAGATAGGCTATAGGGCGGCATTCCTTGGTAGTCTGATTCCCCGAGAGACAGTTACAGTGAACCAAAGATAAGGAGATGTCATCGAATTAGGAAGTCTGTAGGTTCTATAGGAAGGGCGACCACTGGCCACAGTTGGAAAGCAGGAGAAACTCTTCCCCAGAAACCTTTTGGGTGCCAACCCACCATCAGGGATGCCAGATAAAATCTCCAGAAACCCAACATAAAGATGCTGAACGTTTATATAGGATAATGCGAGGGAGAGGTGGCACCCACCCCGCGTACAAATGTGGCACCAACTACAGGGATGGTCGCCATCGCCAAGGGACATAAGTGTTCGTCAACTGAAGTATTTCTAGTCAGAGAGTGTTTTATGGCAGTTCATATGAGTCAAGCTTGAGGTTAACATCATTATAAGACAAGTAGCACCACACTGTCTTGATGAAATCCTAGTTGTCAACTGGCGAATTAAGTCCTGCCCTTTTAACATCATTGATTGCTAATATTAATATGATTTCTTACTTATAGCCTTTTCTAATCACCTTTACTATCAACGAACCATCTTAAGAGAAAATTTACAGATAAAATATTTTTCATAATACATTAAATAGATTTGCAGCAGTGAAAATGTGCTCAAACCCTTGGTTTATTCAATTACAATCTTGATGTAAAATCTCTGAGCGTCATAAATGTTTTCTATGCAATTTATGCAATTGTAACACCAAAACATTTCAAGCCCATCTGAATACACCAAGCCCAGAGGAGTATCACAGTAATGGAACCGAAGAGGAAGCGAGGCAGCTAGAATATGGCTCTGGGACCAGGGCTGAACAAACTGATTTCTGGAATTTGTTTGTTACGTCTCTCATTGCTGCTTGTAATGGTGATGATGGTGAAGGTGATAATAATGATGATGGTGAAGGGGATGATGATGATGATGATGGTGAAGGTGATGATGATGATGATGATGATGATGATGATGATGATGATGATGATGATGATGATGATGATTATCAATAAAGTAATAACAATAATTATACAATGGTGACGATTAAAGAGGATGGTGATAATGACGACTCTAAATATAATAAGTTATTACTCATCAATAATGTCAACAGTATCAGTTTTACAAAATATATTTTAATAGCCTTTTTCGATAACATTAACAGATAATAATTACCATAATGGTATCAAGGAAATAAATATATTCTGTAACAAAGTACATTATAATTTCTGAAAACTTTAGATTGTATTTTGTGCGTGAAATTCTCTCTTACATCCGGAGATCTAAATTTACAATGAATTAACGTGACGTTTTATTTTTTCAGTAAAAATATATCTATTTTATATATCACG
>NC_061819.1:28856467-28858967 GCF_019202785.1 Penaeus chinensis | reverse complement strand
AAGGAGGTCAAACACATGTGCAGTGAACATATGCGAAAAACAATTCCAAAGACAGAAACAAAAACAAAAACAAAATTATACTATAGCTTTCCTAAGGGAAGTTGTCAGGGATGCCAAGGGAACTGCCAAGAGAGTCAGGCAGGAAATAGGCCACCAGACCACCATTACAGAGCTAAGGCAACAAGTCAGGCGAGCCACCAGCAAACAGGCTGATGCACGAGTTCTCTGCGAGAACAAGCAGCAACAATTTGTCAGCTGACTATAGAGCAGACCAAGAACACCTACAACCAGATTGACTTGTCCTTATCAGAGACATGGCAGCTGAACCTGATAACTCAGATGTTATCTTTTCTCTGAGAGACTAAGAAAAAACATATAAAAATAGTTATCGCTCACCCTTGGGCTCTGAGGGGATCTTCCCAATCATCTCCCACCTAGGAATGGTAGGTAAGCTTACATTCCTACAACTCATCAATACGCCCTGGGAAACTTCTACTCTACCCCAGAGCTGGAAGAGGGCTGACAAAGTCCCAAAAACCAAAGGAACCAAGAAGGTATCGCCCCATCTTTCTCCTCAGCTGGGCAAGACGAACGAGAAGATGGTACAGTGAAAACTGGAACCCACACAAGAGACATGAATAAAACACACAGCATAAGCACAACCAGTACTGTAACATCTGTGGTCGTATTTCTAGACCTGGAGAAGGCTTTTGAATTAGCAAGTTCTCTTGCCGTTTAGAAGACCCTGATCCAGAAGTGAATCAGAGGGAAGCTCTTGGGCCAGATAGGGACTATTTCGGGAGCAAAAATACAGTCAAATTCCAAGGTCATCTGTCACATCACAAGAAAATGGAACGCCACAGGGTGGGGTCCTCAGTCGAGCCCTTTTCAACACCCTAAAGTCCTTTACCCTCAATATACACAGACGATTTTGCAATCATCTCCACTGGATCACAATGCCTAAGAAAAGCCCAGTGCTGTCTGGATCTTGTATCTGAAGAGTGTTGTAGGACAGGACTCAAGATCTCTGGAGCCAAATCAAAAGTTTAAGGGGACCGTCCCTGAGAAAATGCCGATTTTCAATCTTTTGTTGAAAAATAGAAAATGGTCTTACAGATTTTAATTAAATTTAGTAGGTTGAAAGAGTACTTTATTACGCATCTTTTAAAGTTAGGTTAACTCTAGCCTTCTCACGTCCCAGAGTTATAACTTAATTTTCTATGTCACTTTTGCTGAGAAAACCTCAAGGTCATATAAACAAAACAATGTATTCCAATTTCGAAATTCATTAATTCATTTCAAAATTATCGCATGTTACATAACTGCAAAAAAGGGGGGAAAAATGGTAAAAAATGTGTTAAAAAAAATATTTTGAATTAAAAAAAAAAAATTGATATGTGGTTCTATGTGCATACTGACGTTCTATTTAGCGGAAAAAGCATTTTGAGATCGGACAAAAACTGTAAGCTGTAAGAAGTCTGAAATATGAAAAAAAAAAACCTTTACGAGGTAAAATTTTCTTTTAATTTTCCATATTTTTTTTCACTTGCTTACTGGCTACTTTTTACATGCGCCGTAACTATGCAATTCACGTGACCATAAAATAACGTTGTAATATCACGTTCACGCACTTCTAAACGCGTTATTCTGCCGTCAGGAGTCCTCTATTCCTCATATTACCCTCCACCTCAGTTGTCCCATTTTCTTTTTTACCCCCCCCCCTCGACCGAAAATGGGAGGTATGGAAGATAATGGGGTGTGGGGTAAATATAAATATGCTCTTATGTAATCACCCATAAGCAAACAGGGTGTACAACGGGAGGAAGGGAGAGTAAGAAGAAAACTAATACTTATTACTCATGGTTTCTGGTCACCTTTCAACTGAGATGAGGATAAATCCTCAACTCAGTTGAAATGTCTGTTTGGAGAGTATCATGGGCTACCAACCCACTGTGAAATTCGCTGATCAGCGAAATAGTTGTCCGGGGTTAGGCCCTCGTTTTACCACCGAATTTTTCTTCGCGGGAGTTCATATTCACGTGGGTAATTCTACAGTAGTATACGAATTTGAAACAGGGCATAACTCATTTTCGACCCCCCCCCGACCCAACCCCCCGCCAAACCCAGGGACGGTCCCCTTAACAACGTTTAAGATACAAATCAGTATGTCACGAGAAATGGACCTAGAGTGGGTTCAGGTATTCCAATACTTTGGAAAGGTTTGAGTCGACCGAAACCTCGCTTTCCAAAAGGAGATCAGTACCTGGTTGACTGAATAAAAGCAAGACTATCACGAGAACAATGACCTGGAGACACATAGGAGCAGGACGCAAAGTACATTCATTCTATGTACATACCGTCTGTCCCATTGTGGACTATGCTTCTGTCGCCCTGATTACCACCAAGCTAAAACGAAGCTGCCAGGATCATTCTGGGTGCCCCAAGGTGGACAAAGGTCCTCAACCTCCTCATTGAGGCAAACCTTCTCCCCCTGGACTCC
>NC_061819.1:28823967-28838967 GCF_019202785.1 Penaeus chinensis | reverse complement strand
TTGCAGGATTTTAGGCTTTGTTTGTGTCTCTGTTTGTTTCCATTTTCTTTTCTCTCTCATTGTTTGAGAGGCCAGACTGCAATCGTCTTTTTGTATCATGCTGGACACACGTTTTCGTTAATACATTTTCCTCCCGTTAAAAAGTCTTTATTGCCTTGATTGCTATATTTGTTTATTTCCACATACAAAAATACGCAAACATTTACGATTTGTTTTATATTATTTTCATAATAATGGTCTACGCTTTCTGTACCTTCCATTATCCTGATGGTTTATAACGTGGTCTTTCTGTGCTTACAACTAGGAACAGTATGTCCGTTGCTCCAGTCTTTAAATTTACATTCAAGATGTGCTGGTGGCAAGAAGTTCCTTGGAGACACAAAAGATATACAAGTACTGAGACATAGTATCAGAGAATCATTACGAGAGCTAAGCTGGTGAGGGTTTAGTGAAGAAAGGTTTAAAATCGACAATGTATGTATGTATGTAAGTAATCACCAATAAAAAACTTTTTACTTTTATATTTGAGGAGGTATCTGGGTAAATGGTAAGTTCCTAAACCCAAATTACATTCATGAAGGTCAGTAAAGAATTACCTGAAGTGACTATTCCATATTTCTTTTTTTCCTTGTTTTTGTATTATCATTACCATTATCAACATCATTATTATCATTGTTATCATTATTATTGTTACTGATATTGTTATCATAATTGTTATTATTATTATCATCATTATTATTGCTATTATTATTATCATTATTATCATTATTATTGTTATTATTATCATCATCATCATCCTCTTATTTATCATTATAATCAGTAGTGACAGTAGTATTTCTTTCATTACGCTGTTACCGTTAGTATTATTAGTGTTTTTATTATCAGTGTTTTCATTATGATTCGTATTATCATTATCATTATTATCTTAGTAACAGTAATTGTTATTACTACTATTGTTGCTGTTATCATTATCATTATTGTTAGTATCATCACCTTATTATTATTATTATTATTATTATCATTATCATTATCGTTATTATTACCATTATCATTATTTTTATTATTATCATTATTATTATTATTTTCATTATCATTATCATCATCATTATCACTATCATTATTATTATTATGCTTATTATTATTATGCTTATTATTATTATGCTTATTATTATGACTATGATTATTGTTATTGTCATTATCTTTATCTTTACCATCATTATTATCTTCATTCTCATTATCATTATTTTTATTATAGTTATTATCATTATCATTATTACAATAATAATACTGTTACTTTTATTACTGCTATTATCAATATTACTAGCTTTGATATTATCATCACTATTTTTTCGGTTCTATTACTATTAATATTATGTTTTTTTTTTTTTAAATAGTATCATTATTGTTATTATTCTTATCATTTTAATTAATGTTATTGTCAATACTATTGTCATCATTATTACTATCACTAATATTGCAACGTATATTATTGCTGTCATTACCGTCATTATTGGTTTGACACCTACTCCTACTACCATTACAGAAATGACAATGCTAATGACAATTACAATAATGATAATAATGATAATTATCATTATTATTATTATTATTATTATTATTATTATTATTGTTGTTGTTGTTGTTATTATCATTATTGTTCTTCTTCTTATTATTATTATTATTCTTCTTATTATTATTATATTATTATTATTAACAATAATAATAATTGTTTCATTACAATAATGAGAACACTAATGACAATAATAAAGATGATAACAGAAATTGTTATTATTTCTATTGTTATCATTATTACAATTATTATTGTTATTATTATTATTATTATTATAATAATTATTATTATTATTAGCAGTAGTAGTAGTAGTAGTAGTAGTAGTAGTAGTATCCTTATCATTGTTAGCATCATTAATATTCCTGTTATCATTACAGATATTACTATTATTATTAATACTATCATTATTATTGTCCTTATTTTTATTACTGTTGTTTTGTTATTATTACTGCTTTATTTGTTATAAGTATTTTAGTTATTTTTCTCATCACTATCCTTTATTGTTGTCAACATTATTACAAATAAGATTGCTAACATTACCATTGCTTTAAACGCCTTTATATGCATGTTTCTTTCTAATACGACTTTTAGAATAGCATATGGAGTCTCTTAAACACTTGATGATGACCAGCAATGATCAGGTCTAAAAGTTATAATAATTCTGATGTTTAGGTCACTGTTAGTGGTAACATTAGAAATAATATCCATGGCAATTTCACTGATGAAAATTATAATGATAGCGATAATGATAATAATGCTTTGATAAACACATATGGAATGATATTAATAATGGTACTGATAATAATAATGATATAAATAATATAATAATAATAATAACAACAACAACAATAGTAATAATAATAATAATAATAATTATAATAATAATAATGATAATAATGATAATAATAATAATAATAACAATAATAATAATAATGATAATGATAATAATGATAATAGTAATAATAATAATAATAACAATAATAAAAAATAATAATAATTTTAGTGAAATAGTAGTAATGATAATAGTAATGATAATAATAATAATAATGATAATGGTAATGATAATTGTAATTATAATAATGCGAATAATAATTACAACAGTAATAATAATAATAATACTAATAATAATAATAATAATAATAATAATAATCGTAATAATAATGCTAATAACAATAATGATAAAGACAATGTCAATAACTGTACTAGTAATAATGAGGGTAATACTTGAAATAATAATAATGATAATAATAATAGTAGAAAAACCCACAATGTAAAGCTAAATTTATTGAAAGTGAGACAACAGTTTCGGAATCCACCTGGTTTCCATCCTCAGGTCTGAGGAAGGAATCCAGGTGGATTCCGAAACTGTAGTCTCAATTTCAATAAATCTAGTTTTACATTGTGGGTTTTTCTACCATAGTATCAACATGGTCTTTACCATTCATAATAATAATAATGATAATAATAATAATAATAATAATAATAATAATAATAATAACAATAATAAAAATTAATAACAATAATAATAATAATAATGATAATAATAATAAAAGTCATAGTAATGTACAATAATAATATGTACAAGGATAGCCCAAAATAATAATGGTAGTAATAATGATAGAAATAACATGAATTGATTGACAGTCTTCAAAACTAATTTTCCATTCCCAAACACACGGCAGTTTAGCACAAAGGTCCAGGAATGTTCGAGTGAGCATGATCAGATAAAACACACAGTCACATTTTTATCTCTTAATATTACAAGGAATGTTATCACAAGTATAATATCGTCGGAAAATAAAACTCAGAGCAATTAACAGCAACAATATACATTTATTCTGGGTATAAATATTTACAAATTCAAAGATATTCATCCTGACAAAACAGAAAACTAGCAGCAAATATTTGATATAGCTAACAGCGCCCTTGGCGTCGAAGCGCTGCCATCAGTTGAAAACATAGAGCACAGAATATCATGTCGAAAATAGATGAAAAAGGTTTGTGCGTAACAACCTCCCTCCCACACACTGGATCTCTGTAGCCCTGTGTGCTGTTCTTGGCCTGCCTTCCAGCGTTCTGAGCTTCGAAAGTTTGTAATTAACCGATCATCAAAGCTTCTAGAACATCCCCTCACGCCTCCCTCCCCCATTCCCCTATCCCTACCCCTCCCCTAAAAGCTCCCCCCCCCCCCTTTTCCCCTATCCCCATTTCCTACGACATGCTCAATCTGGGGTAGGCAACAAGGAGGTCTTGGTACCAGCCCATTGGTAATCCTGGTCGCAAGGTGCAGGTTCTCTGTTTGATTTATTCCTTTTCTATTTACTCTTATTATCTATTTACTTTTGGCACCCATGCGGCATATTCTAACTTACTATCTACCTCTACATTAACAGAGGACCTGCAACCTCCATTTTTATATACATATTTGTTTTTCTTTTTTTTCTCCCCTTCTAGTCCGATGTACGGACAATTGATAAGTAATTGTTTCTTGTATTATTTTGTTTATAATAGTCAATAAGTTTTATCACAATTTTAAATTTATTGATGTTTAAACATTTCTTCGTGCAATACCCAACGGTATAACTGGATCCAAAGCGTAGCCTCCAGTTATCGTTGGGAGAGAATAACACAGAAAGAAAAAGAATAACAAAGAGAGAGAGAAAAAAAAATAAAGGGTCATCCAAGTACTAATTGGCAGAGAAATGCACATTTTTAAAAACTCAGTGAAGCTAGATAATATTCATGATGAAGTAACACACAAAAAAGTAAGAAAGAAGAGGCAAGGTGCTGTAAATTAGCTTACATTTTTGAGACTGTAAGACATTGTATAATGTGCTATCACTTGGACTTAAACGACTTCTGATTTAAACAAATCACATGATGTCTCGATCGGAGGTTGATGTACTAAAATGGAAGATCACAGACATCACGCGAGAAAAAAGTGCTAGACATTGATTACGAAATAGTGTGATACACACATTCATGAAATGGGCATGAGTTCATTAAAGAAAACCACGCAGTCCACGGACCGCATAACACAGAAAGAAATGATGTGATATCTGAATTTTGAATCTCAGTTTCATACATGGCGCAAGTGAATATTATAAATTTACGAATTCGAGCATGCTTCCTCTTAGATACTGAAAATTATAGGAAAATAGACCTAGTCTTCTTTACAAAGGTTGTTTTTCTCTAAAATGTACACTGATCTCGTATCATGAAAATGGAGTGCTGAGTCGTACAGTTTAGTGAGGTAACAAAAACGACCTTATTTATATATGGTAACATTTAAAACAGAAAAAAAATATGTGTGTATTTCTATGTGATAATCGATGAGCTTGCATCCATATCAGAACTTTCACATACACTATCTAATAACGAAACGAAAATGGACGAAAACGAAAGAACTCGACGTCTAGAACAGTGAATGACTTCATGAGTGAATCGCAGCGGGCAATGAAATGGGTTTGATAGCGAAGAACACAGCGCAATAATGACGGTCATGATGATCATTGTGACTTACGATACGCCGACCATTCACAAACGAGATTTATGAATGGAATCAGTAGGCGGTGGTTAGTAATGAATGGAAAGGCGAATGAATAGCATAAATAGAATGGGGATGTGTGTGTGTGTGAAGCAGATAACTCGATGAAAAGATGGAATGACAAAAAGCCGAATGGATGAGGTCGTGGAAATAGAAAACAGAGGGATGAAGGTTATATTGAGAGGAAAGAAGTGTGGTTGAGAGTTCGGTAGAAATAATTATGTAAAGGGATGCGTTTTTTCAAAACGGGAAAAAAGAAACAGACGAAATCTCATGAGGCATGAAGGAATGAGATGAATGTCAGTGCGAGTCTCTCTTGTATGTTGTATAAGAAGTCAATCATATTGATATCCATTTGTTTTATTCATGTGTGTGTGTGTATATATATATATATATATATATGTATATATGTATATATGTATATATGTATATATATATATATATATATATATATATATATATATATTTGTGTGTGTCTAAAAATTATTATATATATGTATATTTATGTATGTAAGGATGCACGCATGTGTGTATAGATGTAAGCATGCATGTATGTATGTACATATACATATGTGTGTGCGTGTGTTTGTATATATATATGTATATATATGTATATATGTGTATATGTCTATGTATATATATATATATGTAGATATATATATATATATATATATATATATATATATATATATTGGTGTGTATGTGTGTGTGTGTGTGTGTGTGTGTGTGTGTGTGTGTGTGTGTGTGTGTGTGTGTGTGTGTGTGTGTGTGTGTGTGTGTGTGTGTGTGTTTATGTATATGCATATGTAAATAGATATATATCATGTATATATTTCTTTATATATACATATATACATGTACACACATATATACATACACACAAATACATATATGTATATATATGTATGTATATATACATATATATATATATATATATATATATATATATATATATATATATATATATATATGATGCGGCATTTTTATTTTCCGACAGATTTGGTATTGTTATCACTAGCAATACTTTTGACGATTTTTTCCTTGATATTAGTTGCCGCTTGGAGACTGCCTCATGAAATTCTATACAAGGTTTCGCAAAGAGGTGATAGTTAACAAGCTTCAGGGACCTGCCGGGGTCGAGTGAGAGATGCGGGTGATGAAATCCACCTCACTGAAGTTGAAGAAAGGAAGAGTTTTCAGTCAAGTTTTGATATAATTATAGCTGTCTTTGGGGCGACTCGGGTGCTGATATGGGGTTGTTACGTAGTAACTACTCGTCTTCTTTTATCAGCTAGCAGAAGAACTTACTAAAAGACTGACTAAGACGGACACTTACTCCTTTGTCTAGGAAGTTAAGGGGAAGGTTGGTGAAGGAAAGCCTCTTTGTTTCTCTTTTGCCACACGTGATGTCGTTTCATGCACGAACCCACCGCACCTTAACGCCCGACATGGAGGGTCCTCTCCTACTCCACCCATACATACTATGAGCGCTAACAGGCACATCAATTATTTCCTATCAGAGAGAACTAGGGTATTCAGGACAAGTTAGCAGAATACAAACAATAACGTTGCGACTAAAAAAGGACTAGGAGTAAGCACTAGCTCTGACGGGTATAGAGTGCAGACGATGTCGCGTAGAAACACACGTGACTCGAAAATAATCTATTGTAAAAGCTGTGCCAATAGTACAGTACACATTCCCCCGTGTAATTTGACAACTGCACACACAAACATAGCGGTGGAAGCAGCAGCACAGCAGCAGCAACTCTGCAATATGCACAATGTCACAATCTGCACATATGAAACCGAACCTTGCTAAGGCACTTTCATTGTATAATAAACATGAAACAGCAATTTCCGAACGTGAGTTTACAGGCCCAACGACCTTGCAAGGTTTCACAGCCTCAGCAAGGTCACCCTCTCCCTGCGGCGTGCGAGACTGGCCTTGCCGGAGCGCGAACGCCGCTCGAGGTCGCCCTCGCGCCCGACGAGGAGGGATGAAAGAAGTATCCTTCGGGAAGGACGTGATGAGATGAAGATCACCAGACTCTGGAGAAGCTATTGTTATAGGAGGCGTGGCTGTTTACTCGTAATTATTACCATTTATTTCTCTTTTGCTTCCGTTCTTGCTTCCCTACAAGCTCTGAGCTCATCCCTTCATTCATCTAACACTTCTTTCTGCTGCATTCGTCAAAGCTGCGATGATAAGCAAGACATTCATCATGTGCACGCAAACTGCCAAACATACTTTCACGTACTGAACTATACATTCATGCATGTCACACATATATGCTTTATATGTATGTCCATATACTATATATATATATATATATATATATATATATATATATATATATATATATATATATATATATATATATATATATATATATATATATGTTCATATATATACATACCGTATACATACGCAAATATATATGAATTTGTGTGTACACACCAATGTTATATAATGTATATACAACATTTTATTAATTTTCTGTACTTGAGAATAGCTGTAATACTGCAAGGATATAAATACTACGCAATATAGTACATGCTTTACGATATGCAAGCTATATCTTACCTAACAAATAAATTTACAGTTTCTAATATAAATCTGCAGACCAGAGCCCCAATACCAAAGTGAAAGAAAGAAAGAATTTCACTAAAATCTGCTAGCCACACACCACCAATCATCTACGACGGCAATATCCTCTTTTATATTAACCACAGCTATCTTGTAATCTTTTAAGGCAGCAATTACAATGAAGAAATACTCAGGAAGGAAAGGAAAGGGAGAGAGCGAGAGTACCTAGGCGGGCGGGAACTAGAGACTAGCGCACTCTAGCACAGGGCTCTGGACTCCCCACTTCACGAAGGTTAGGTCAAGCTGGTGGTCACTGCTGATTGTCGAATCGTTTCATCTCTTTTATTAGAATTAGTGTTTTTTTCTCTTTTCTTTTTTTTTGGTCACTTACCGTTACTACTTAGAGCGAAAAAACATAAGATAAATAAATATAAATTTACAAAAAATCCTGCATTATCACGACTGTGATTTTAAACTTTTTCGGATAAACACTTACTGATATTGATCCCAATTCGTATAAACTGCAAGGCTGCAGTAACAGCCAAGTGGAGCATGGAACATTATCGGGATATTGATGGCCTTATTGTTGAACAAAGGCGAGCAAATCCCGTAGATTACTCTAACATTGTGTTGGTAATCTCTCTCCCACTCGATGAGAAATGACTTGCCTATTTTGCTTATTTGTGCTTTTGCTGTTCGTTTTTGTATTTAACATATATTAAAGTTCTTACTCTTAATTCACTTCATACACCCATGTGTATTATATGTGATTGATAGGTCTCTTGTGAATATTATCGTTGTTATTTGTTTTCATGTTGTTTTTTCAAACCACGTCGCACCAGATTCGGTGCAAGGACGGCTTCTTAAAAATAAAAAATGAAGATGAACATAACAATAAAACACATGAATAACACAAATGAAAACAAGATCTTCGTTTGGCAGAACCACACTCGACCCGTTCCACGCTTCTTATTCATAATCATTATTATTAATTATTGTTATTATCTCCATGTTGCACGCTGCACCTGGCGGGGACCAGCCTACCAGCACTACTAGAGCAACAAAGTCGGGCTGGACACAACACAACAACAAAAACCCGACATTCAATTGTTTTTTGCATTTTTTACACACACGCGAATAATGTTACTCAATCATCACCTTGGGTCTCTTTTGCATTTTACACTTTAAAAAATCTTATAAATGTAACAGCTTTAGGTATAACAATTACAATGTCTACATCTATCCTTACTCTCCAATTATCAGTTATTTTATGTATGTATATATATAAAAAAGACATGAGGTATAAAAAAATTGTCACCATAAGAAGTTTAAATGTGCTTATATAGTGTAGAAGTATGTAGATTGTAGAAAAAACCGTCGATTTGAAAATAATGATGGTTCCCCTCTTGAAGCATCACACACAACTCGTTCTTTAATTATTTTCCACACAGTATAAAAGAAAGAAACATCTATTTACCCAATTCCCCTTGTTACAGTATTGACTCACGCGGTAAGCAAAAAATAGCCTTCGCAATACACAACGGAAAGCTCATTTTTTGCTGTCACATGTCCTCACAAAAACACAAATAGAGAAGGAAAGAAAGATCATATTTAAAAAAAGATAATAAATCCCCCTGCACCCTCCCCCCGACAAAAAATACACCGGTTTAACAAAGGCGAGGAGCTTCGGTGGGGCTCTTCCCCCTTTGAAACCCACAGTAGCTACCGTCCCCCTTTGGTCCCGGTTACCCCTCCCAGACACACCCCCACTGTCGTCAAAGCTCTGGTGCCAAGGCAGCGTCAGACTCCGCTGGTCACGTGATCCTAATGACAGGCAAGTAAGAGTAGCTCGCGGAGAGATGGCCATGTCGGAGGATCAGTAGCTTAGTTTTGTTCATCGTTTATATATATATATATATATATATATATATATATATATATATATATATATATATATATATATATATATATATATATATATGTATGTATGTATGTATGTATGTATGTATGTATGTATATATATTTACCTGTACACATCCTCATGTGCATATATGGAGTCTAGTTATTGTTTTTTTTTGTGTGTGTTTTGTGTGTCTACATGTGTACAGTATTGAGTGTATGTATGCATATATGTACGTATATATATATATATATATATATATATATATATATATATATATATATATATATTCCCTACAGCTACATCTTCCGCCATAGCCGATTCTCTGTAGGCCCTTACTGCTTGCCTTTTGGTCCTCTAAAACAAGTACTTCGCATTTCCAACGTTTATACCAATATCCGTTTTTTCACTTTAGAAAACGACAAAACGAAAGAGTTCAGAATGAAACAGTTATTTTGTTTGAGCACGAACTACGATGTGTACATATATATGTTTATTTATGTGTATACTGACTATAGCCACTTACTAAAGTCATAGGCTGTGTTTCTAGGAATAATACGCAACGTCTGTGAGAAGACATGTCGATCCAGATGACATCTTGAGAGGGAGAGAGTCTTAGCGGGGATACCTCGAGGGCATCTTCCCAGCTACTCATCCTCTATGAGCACTCACAAAATATATTATGCAATGTCTGCCCACTTAGTGCTTGACTATTTTGCTATGTTAAGTGACGACTAATGGCGGCCGATTGGATGAAAAAAAAGAAAAGAAAAAAAACTGGCCGACGAGAATATTACAGGAGCGTGTCGCAATTGCCTATTAAGATGTTTGTATCTTTGATACATGAACAAGAGAGGTTGATAATACGTCTACGCAACTTCGTCACCATCTTCCTTCCCCCTAAAGTATTGCGTGTCTATACAAATGAAACTTGTTCTTAGACATAATCACACGCACTTATAAAAACGATTACAATAGTCCTTGCAGGTTTCCTATCATACAGCTAATCAAGATCTAGAAAAATACCCCCACAATTATACCAACTTATAAAGAAAGGAAAACTTCAAATGCAAAATAGATGCTCTATGATATTGCAGGTGGCCCACGCTAGCACAGAGACCTGCGCACTGTAGTTTGCACCTTGCAGCACACCTGTACAGATACAATTCTCTTTCCAATGAATGTTCCAGCAAAATGTAGTTTCTGTATTGAGCACATTATTGTCGAATATCTTTCACATTGGGCGAACCCTTTGCGAAAGCAAACTTTGCTTTGGTGTTAATCCGGGTGATTTACCGGGAATTATGCTTGAGAGTCCGTTGTACTTTACTCCGGGACAAATCATTTCTGCCTGATGCTTGTGATGAATTAGAAAACAAAGATCAGTTTTTTGCATAACAATATCCACGAAAAAGTGTTTCTCTTTTTTCTAAACAAGATATTCACTCGGAAGAAATTTGTCGAAACATTTGTTGTTTTAATAGCATTTTCTTTTAATATCGCATATTTTACTTCGGGTGCAATACAACCCGCAAAAATATTTCGCTGATATGTTTTCTTTGGGCTTTCTCCCCCACACTAAAAAATAATATATATTTATATCAACAAAGTCAACACCACTGTTTCACACGAATTAAAACTCGTTTGTCTGTCATATATATCTTTTTATATTTAGTTTCCAGCTTTTTCCTTCCAGACGACAAGAATACACATACAATAGGAACCCAGACTTCGGTAATTAACATTAGACATTATATAGGGCAACATGTTCACCTTTGGCACAGATTCTAGCACCATTGTCCGACACAAGACCTAGTTAAAAGGGTTCCTGTGTCCCAAGACGGCCTTTATGGTTCATGAGTTTTGGTTGATAGTCCGAACGAAAGTACCTAAATATTCTTCGATTTTAGCTGTCTTTGGTTGTCTTTCACTTTACATACTCTACTAAAGCACTCTGAAACACAAACACAAAAACGTCCCATATAGATATAGATATTAGATATAAGATATATATATTTATTTATATATATTCTCTCTCTCTATTTACGCCTCACTCTCTTGAGAACTCTGCTAGAAATCTGCGTCCGTATAAAACCACACTATACAACATAAAGGCTCTCTTTGTTTCTCCCTTTGTGTCTCTCGCGCCGTAATAAAGACTGCGGAGGAGGAACTGGCGTGTGCCTCCTGCGCCGCCGTGACGTCATCACATTTTAGTCGAAGAAGTAAGTACAGTTCGTCTTGCCTCGGAGGTACTCGGGGTGAATCTCCTCCTCGATGGGCTCCACGCCCTTGGTCATCAGGTCATCGCGTACCTAGGGAGGAAAGGGAGGAGCGGAGGGAGGGAGGGAGAGAGAGAGAGAGAGAGAGAGAGAGAGAGAGAGAGAGAGAGAGAGAGAGAGAGAGAGAGAGAGAGAGAGAGAGAGAGAGAGAGAGAGAGAGAGCGAGAGAGAGATGGGTAGAGTGGAGAGTGAAGGAGACAAGGAATAGAGAGTGACAAAGAGAGGGAAGAAAAAC
The DNA here is from genome assembly GCF_019202785.1 of Penaeus chinensis. Lineage (NCBI taxonomy): Eukaryota > Metazoa > Arthropoda > Malacostraca > Decapoda > Penaeidae > Penaeus > Penaeus chinensis. The sequence goes on along the minus strand of NC_061819.1, from coordinate 28,826,846 downwards.
ATCTCATTAGTATGGGTCTGGATCTGTTTGAATGACGTCATCATCATCACTATCAATGCCTATGCATATTTCATGAATTAAAAACGAAAAGCAAAGAGAATAAAAACAAACCGTTAGAGGCTATCTTACTCGTATAATCTGGTAATACAATAAGCCTTAATTTGAAGACTAAACGAATATAGATCAATAACATGATCTGATAATAATAATAGAAGAAAAAACAAACTTTATTGATAGATACTTCAAAAAGATACCGAATATCATATACCTGATAATATATGGAAAATGATAATTACCAGCGATCCTCATTAACAAGATTATGACGGTGTTATATCTGTGATAATGACCTCATTCTTTTGCATCTGTAGTGAAACATGTCTTTTTAATATGCTGGATCCCTCATAAAACTGGAGGCGAAACCCACACCCTTCCGCCCCTCCAAATAAACTACAGCTTTATATTCGAATAATAATCATCGATGTATTACGGTACAAGAGTAAAATGATTTTTCGAAATGAACAAGACGAAACGCGAACGCCAGCGGACATACATACATACATGCAGAATCATAGATATCAGTAGCTATCTCTCTATCTGTGAATTATTCTGTTTCTCTCTTTTTATACCTTTTCGTCTATCTGTCTATCTATCTCTCTATCTATCTATCTCTCTATCTATCTATTTATCTATCTATCTGTCGACAGATCTATCTATATCTATATATCTATCTATCTGTCTATCTATCTATCTATCTATATATCTATATATCTATCTGTGTGTGTGTGTATGTGTGTGTGTGTGTGTGTGTGTGTGTGTGTGTGTGTGTGTGTGTGTGTGTGTGTGTGTGTGTGTGTGTGTGTGTGTATGTGTGTGTGTGTGTGTGTGTGCGCGCGCGTGTATACATATACCTACACATAAACGAACATGATTAGTTTACCCCAAAAAAATAAAACGAAGATTAAAATTTTCATTTAATTATTGATGTAACTGAAAAGAATCCAAGACACAAGAGATTCCAAACGGGCAAATAATCAGAAAAGGAACAAATAATCCATGACAAAAAGGCGAAAATCTTGGCGTTGTTCTGAAAGTTGGCCTCCCACGAGCGGCGGCCGCCAATGCGAGAGAAGGGCCGCACACTCAAGGGGCTTCCATTGTGCTTGTCAGTCGCTGCTTGTGCTTTTTATCGATTTTTTTTTTCTAAGCTTCCCCAAAGGAGGCCACAGAGAAGAGACCAAACTGTGTGTTGTTTCGATAATGAAGAATTTAATTGTGTAGTGTATATATGTATATAACTATGTCTATAACTATATCTATCTATCTATCTATCTATCTATCTATCTATATATGTGTGTGTGTGTGTGTGTGTGTGTGTGTGTGTGTGTGTGTGTATGTGTGTGTGTGTATGTGTGTGTGTGTGTGTGTGTGTGTGTGTGTGTGTGTGTGTGTGTGTGTGTGTGTGTGTGTGTGTTTATGTGTGTATACCTATTTAGCTTTCTATCTACTTCTCTATCTACCTTCATATCTGTATATTTTTCGATCCAATTATTTATCTGAATGTGCTTATGTATATGTATATTTATGTATCTATATATATCTATTAATGTATAACCCTATCTATCTAAACCATATATATTTATCTATCATTGTATCCATCTTTCTATCTATCTATCTATCTATCTATCTATCTATCTATCTATCTATCTCTCTATCTATCCATCCAACTATCTATCCATCTTTCTATTTATCTATGCATAGATAAATGAATATAGGTAGATTGACAGATAGATAAACAAATAGACAGGCAGACCGACTGACATACAGATAGATCGACAGACAGACAGACAGACAGACAGACACACAGACATAACCACTTCACCCCCCCCCACAATCTCCCCCCCCCCCCTCAGAGCCCCAGCCACTCACCCTCTCCACTTCCGAGAACACTCTGATGATATTTTCGCCCACCAGCTTCCTGAGGTCAGCCACCGTCCACCTGGGGTCACGCAGCAGCTCGGCCAACAAGGCGGGGTACTTGCTCACGTCCTCGAGGCCCACCGGAGTCCTGGCGGGGGAGAGGGGGGGGGGGGAGAACGAAGGTTAGTTATTATTTGTCTTTGGTTAGGAGGGTGAGAGAGGGGAGGGAGGGGGAGGGGAGGGGAGGGAGGGAGGGAGATGGGAGGGAGGAGGGGTGGGATGGAGAGAGGGAGGGAGAGGGGAGAGAGAGAGAGAGAGAGAGGGGAGGGAGAGAGAGAGAGAGGGGAGGGATGGAGAGAGGGAGGGAGAGGGGAGGGAGATAGAGAGAGGAGAGGGAGGGAGACAGAGGGAAGGGAGGGAGGGAGAGGGGAGAAAGGGAGAGACAGGGGGGGAGGGAGAGGGAAGGAAGGGAGAAAGAGGGGAGGGAGGGAGGGAGGGAAAGGCGAGTGAGTGAGGGAGGGAGGGAGGGAGGGAAAGGGGAGGGAAGGAAGAAAAGGGGAGGGAGAGAAGGAAGGAGGAAAAGAGAGGGGAGGAAGTGGGAGAGAGGGGAGGGAGGGAGGGAGGGAGAGGTGAGTGAGGGAGGGAGAGAAGGAAGGAGCGAGGGATGGGCGAAGGAAGGAAGGAAGGAATTAAGGGAGAAGAGAGAGAGAGAGAGAGAGAGAGAGAGAGAGAGAGAGAGAGAGAGAGAGAGAGAGAGAGCGAGAGAGAGAGAGAGAGAGAGAGAGAGAGAGAGAGAGAGAGAGAGAGAGAGAGAGAGAGAGAGAGAGAGAGAGATAGCAAGAGAGCGAGAGAGAGAGAGCGAGAGAGCGAGAGAGAGAGAGAGAGAGAGAGAGAGAGAGAGAGAGAAAGAGAGAGAGAGTCAACCAGCCAGCCAGACAGACGTCATTCAAACACATTCCGAC
>NC_061819.1:28776467-28778967 GCF_019202785.1 Penaeus chinensis | reverse complement strand
TGAATACAGAAGCACCGGTGGTTTTACTAATGAATGACTGTTTGAAGTAGATTATTTAGTGTGAAAATAAAAGGCACTGGCACTCGGTTGTGAGGGAAGTGCAATATATGAGGACCACTTCTTTTGCTGTTTCCCTATCTTGAGAGATAGGCTCCATGCACGATTTAACACGATTTGCTCCTATCCTTTGCAGTTTACTTTAAGGTCTCATCGAAGCGCGCGTAATACGATGTTTGCGTTGTAAGAGTCGCTATTATCTACTTTCTGATCAGTGGCTGCGACCAGTGGAGTGTGGATTGAGGTCGTAATTTTAGTAGCACTATAAACGGTAGAGCAAAGGTCTCGTAATCGGATAATTTCACCGATTCAGTTGAAGACGATTTATTGAATCCGCTGCGTGGTTAGTGGCGGAATGTCAGTGTTACGATTTATGTTATGATCAGGAGCAAAGCTGTTATTGGCTGGCCTGGACCTTGGATTTTATACCTGTCTCCTTGGTACTGTAATTTTCTTTCTACTGGAAATCCATTCAGTAAATTTACTTGTTGAAAGAGAGAGAGAGAGAGAGAGAGAGAGAGAGAGAGAGAGAGAGAGAGAGAGAGAGAGAGAGAGAGAGAGAGAGAGAGAGAGAGGGAGAGAGGGAGAGAGGGAGAGAGGGAGAGAGAGAGAGAGAGAGAGGGAGAGAAGGAGAGGGAGAGGGAGAGAGAGAGAGAGAGAGAGAGAGAGAGAGAGAGAGGGGGGGGGGGGGAGGGAGGCAAATGGAGAGAGAGAGAGAGAGAGAGAGAGAGAGAGAGAGAGAGAGAGAGAGAGAGAGAGAGAGAGAGAGAGAGAGAGAGAGAGAGAGAGAGAGAGAGAGAGAGAGAGAGAGAGAGAGAGAGATACAAACAGACAGACAGAGACAGCTAGAATCAAACAATGAGAGAATGAAAGAAAAAGAGAGAGAGAAATACCGAAGCAGAAGCAAAACACAGACACAGTAAAACGAAAACGAAAACCACAATGATATAAATTATTCCAAAGACCACCAGACCGTAAGAAGGCAAAGAACAGAAAATCTCACGAAAGGTTTCAGACGCCGGAGTTCCCGAAGGAATTCAGATCGAGCATTCATGATATGTAAAGAATTCAGGAAGAGAGTTAGTAATGGAGACGCGGGATTTTGGAAGGAATTCGGATCAATAAGGAACAAAGAGGAAAGAAGGGAAATGTTAAAAGAGAAGAGAGGAAAGTCTGTCGGAAGGAAAACAGTGTCATAATGATAGTGATGGCAATAATGGTATCAATTTCTAAGTAAAAGTATTATTCTTGAACTCACGCAATGATAATAAGAGTAATAATAATGATAGTTATAATGATAATAATGATAATATATAATAATTATAATAACAACAATAATAACAAATATAATAATAACAACATAATGGTAATGATAATGAATGATGATGCTAATGATAATGATAATAACAACAATAGTAATAATAAGAATAAGAATAAATATTACAATAGCAATAATAACATTAATGATAATAACAATAACAATAATAGTGATAATAACAGTAATAATAATGGTAATAACAATAATGAAACGGAGGGCATAAATAATGATGATAATAATGACAATATGATAATAATAATAATAATAATAATAATAATAATAATAATAACAATAATAATAATAATGATAATAATAATAATAACAATAATAATAATAATAATAATAATAATAATAATAGTAATGATAATAATATCAATAATAATAATAATAGTAAAACAAAAATAATGGTAGTGATTAATATAAATATAATGATAAAGGTGATGATAATTATGATAATTATGGTAATAATAACAATGATAACATTATTAGCAAATCAGGATTTGCAAGTGACAACAAAGCAAATGACTCAAAGCATTATCAATATCTAGCTAACCGGCTTCTTACCTATTTCTTTTCTTCTCCTTCTCTCTTTTTTTTTTCTTTTTTTTCCTTTTTCTTTTTCGTCTTTCTTTTCTTTTCTTTTTTTCTTCTTTCTTTTTCTTCTTCCCCCTGTCTTCTTCTTGACAGCTAACACGTTTACCGTTGTCGCTCTCTTGCCCACCCCCTCCCCCCCTCATCCCCTCCTCCCCTACCCACTCTCTTCTCCTGCGATATTTCCCTTTCTTTTCTCCTGTCCTACGTCTCCCCAATTCTTCCCTTTCTTTCTTTCCCTTTTCTTCTTCTTTCCCCATTCCCTCCTATCTTCTCCCAGTTTCCCCTTTCCACTTCTTATTATCAACTTTAATTATGATTTTTGCTTTTACTTCTAATGCACATTTTCACTTCTTCTCTCTCCATCTCTTCCTCCCCTTCCTTCTATTTTTTCATTTTTTCCCCTTTCTCTAAAAGTAACCTTCACCGAGAGAGAGGGAGAGAGAGAGAAAGAGAGAGAGAAAGAGAGAGAGAGAGAAAGAGAGAGAGAGAGAGAGAGAGAGAGAGAGAGAGAGAGAGAGAGAGAGAGAGAGA
>NC_061819.1:28753967-28756467 GCF_019202785.1 Penaeus chinensis | reverse complement strand
ATATATATATATATATATATATATATATACATATATATATTTATATATAAATATATGTATGTATATATATATATAACGACAACAATTATCAATACTATTATTACTATTACTATTATTACTATTATTATTATCATTATTTATTGTTATTATTTCAATCATTAATATCATTATCATTATGATTATTAATATCAATATTACTGCTATTATTGTTTTCGTTATAATTTTCATCATCGCTATTATCATATCATGTAATGATATCAGTGATGATAATAATGATAACAGTAATCATAATTACAATAATATACATAAAGACAATCACTATCATCATCACAGTAATAATGATAATAATAATTATAACAATAATAATATTGATTATAATAATAATGATAATAATAATAATATTGATTATAACATTATTAATAATTTTATTGATAATAATAACAATGATAATAATAATGATAATTATAATAATGATAACAATAATAATAATAATGATAATAATAATAATGATGATATATCATCATAACATTGCTTAATTTTTTTCTTGCCTACTCACAATGATATCTATAAACCTTACAAGGAAATAGAATATACAAATGAAAAAAACAACAACAAAAAATCTATCACACAATCGTAAGGAATCTTCCCGCGACCAATGTTTTTTGTCAGTCGTACTGCCCTCTGACGGTTTACATTTTCAATAAACAAAATGCGATCGACATGCGCTTCTCACAATATTTGCGTATCTCAGTAATAAGTTTAAATAAAACATACAGTTTTATCATATTGTGTTACAGTTATCATTATCATTATTTTTATTATTATTATCATCATTATTATCATTGTTATAATCCATATTATTACGATTACTGTTATCATCATTAGTATTATTATCATTATGATTTTCATAATCATTATTGTTATTATAACTGTAATAATGATAATAATAATGATGATAATAGTAATAATGACAATAAGAAAAAACATCTAATACCTATCTTAATAACAGTGGATACACATATATTTCTATCAAAAGATATGGAAATCGACAGACTGCCAGACCTACTTCGAATGCTCACGTCCCGGCGCACAATATGAATTCTTTCCACCGATTCCTAGGCTCTGCTTTCCGGTGAAAAGAGGAAGAGCGAGAACGAGCCGGCAAAGCGAACACGAGTGAAAATGGAAGAGACTGGATATTGAAATTCAATTACTGGATATGATTGGGACGAAGAAAAAGAAGAAAAAAAATACGATTGATGGAAACAGATGCGAGAGAAAGAGAGGAGAGAGAGAGAGAGAGAGAGAGAGAGAGATGAGAGAGAGAGAGATAGGGGAGAGAGAGGAGGAGGAGAAGAGAGGAGGTGGAGAGGAAAAGGAGAGGAGAGAAAAAGAGAAAATGAGAGGGGGGAGGGGGGAGAGAGGGGAGAGGGAGAAGGGGCGAGAAAAGGGGGAGAAGGGGGGCGAGGAGGGAGAGAGAGAGAGAGGAGAGGAGGGTAAGGAGGGAGATAGATAGGGGAGAGAGGAGGAGGGCAGAGGGTATAGAGAGACTACTGACAGACAGACAGACGTCATATATAATTCAATGAAAGGAGATACCCGAGCCTTTAACCTAGCGGGGTGAATATTGAAAGGACTGTAGATTTTTAAAACGCAGCAAATAAAAAAAACAAAGGGATTGGTTTAAAATTTTAAAAGTAGGGGGAAGGGAAAAAAACATACATTTATTGAGGATTCTTTGGGTTTTAAGAGTCCCGATTTAACTATAAACTATTTAACTATCTATCTATCTAAACTATTTTTCTCTCTCTCTCTCCTCTCTCTCTCCCCTACTCTCTCTTTTCTCTTTTCTTCCCCTCTCTATTCTATTCTTTATTTTTTTATATATATTATATATTTTTATTTTTTATATAGATTAAAAATTTTTATGTGGGGGTGTGGTTGGGGTGTCGTGTTTGCATATGGTGTTTTGTGTGTGTTTTTTGTGTTTGTGTGTGTGTGTGTGGGGGGGGTTTTCTTTTGGTTTTGAATATTAAGGGGGAGAGGGGGTTTTTGTATTTTTATTTCTTATGGCTTCTTTTTTTTAGTCTATAAATTTCAAACTGTAGTTCCTTAACATAAAATTGTGGAGTGGAATATTTAATAAATTTGGGTTTTTACTGTTGTTTTCCCTTATCGAAAAGCAATTAAGGTAGATTCTGTTTCTGGACGATCGTTGGAGAAATGAATCGTGAAACGCTTGAGGGATAGTCTAGGAGTAGTTTGATGTGGGGTGTAAGAGGTGGGATGGCAACTTTTGTTGCTGTTGTGTGGTGGCTTTGTTTATTTGTTTGGGGTGTGATGGGTGGTTGTGTGAGTTTTTATGTGTGTTGAATGAGGTGTTTGTGTGTGTCTTTTTGTGTTTGTTGGGTGTGTGTGTTGTGAGTGTGTTATGTGTGTTGTGTGTTGGTTGTGTGTGTGTGTGTGTGGGACGTTTGGTGTGTGTTTGGTGAGTGTGTTT
>NC_061819.1:28743967-28748967 GCF_019202785.1 Penaeus chinensis | reverse complement strand
GCGAATGCCCTATGCATTGGTGCTCCATGAGTCAGAAGGAGAGGGATTCACGCGCCCGGCCCCGCAGTGACAATGCCGCAGGAATATGTTTCTTTGTAAGAATAATAGAGTGAAGATACAAAAAAGGACAGTAATAAGGAATAATCTTAGGAGTAATTTTTGTTTCTTTTTGCAATATAGGCACAAAAACACACACAACACACCACACACACACAACACACACAACACACACAACACCCACACACACACAACACACACACAAACAACACACACACACACCTTTTAGAGTCAGACAGACGGGAGAGAGGGGGAGAGAGAGAGAGAGAGAGAGAGAGGGTAGAGGGGGGACGAGAGGGGGAGAGGAGAGGGGAGAGAATAGAGAGAAGAGAGAGGAGGAGAGATGATGATGACGAGAGAGAGGGGAGAGGAGAGGGAGAGAGAGAGAGAGAGAGAGGGGGAGGGGAGAAGAGGGAGAAGGGAGAGAGGAGAGAGAGAGGGAAATGGAGGAGAGCGAGTGGGGGACGATTTTGGGAGGAAGAGAGGGAAAAGGAGAGGAAAAGGTTGAGATGAAGAGGAGGGAGTTTTGAGGTGAGAGAGAGAGAGGGGTGTGAAGAGTGAGGGGAAGAGAGATGGAGAAGGAGATAGAGAGAGTTGGTTGAAGAAGGAGAGAGAGAGAGAGGAGAGAGAGAGATTTGGACAGGAGGAGGGGGAGTTGGGGTGAGAGGGGAGTAGAGGAGAGATGACGGGTGGGGAGGAGGTGGGGGAGGGAGATTTTAGGGAGGGGAGGAGGGGAGAAAGGAGAAGGAGAGGGTGAGAGAGAAGAGAGGTTTGGGACGAGTGAGAAAAAGGGAGAGAGAGAGAGATGGGGAGAGGAGAGAGAGAAGGGATTAGGGAGGAGGGAGAGTTTGAGGGGGAGGTTTGAGAGAAGTCGAAGGGGAGGATTGAGGAGGGGAAAAGAGAGGAGAGGGGGGAGAGAGAGGTTAGGAAAAGGAGAGAGAGAGAGAGAGGACGACAGAAGAAGGAGAGGTGGGGGGAAGAAAAGAGGAGAGAGAGAGAGAGGGAGAGAGGATTGGATGAGAGAGGCGGGAAGTTAGAAAAAAAACGAACGAGGGTCAGAGAAAGACAACCAGAAAGAGAGGGAAGAAAAGAAAAGGGAAATCGGGGGGTCATTTAAGTTTTTATATGTTTTTCAAAAAATAGGGAAAGGGGGCTTATAGAAAAAGTAGTTCACACCCGGAGACCAACATCTTGAAAACAAAAAAAAAAACTAACAAGAACAATAATGCCCCAATGCCCGGGTTTAAACCAGAACGCCCCTTTTCATTTATATGTTCCCCAATGCTCGAAATTTTGGGTTTTTAAAATTTTGTTGATTATTTACTGCATATTATTATCTGTCTTTAATATAAGCAAACAATGGCAATATTCTTTTGTGAAACATGGGAAAATATATATTAAATTTTTATTATATATTTATATTATATATATATATATTATATATATATTATTATATATATTTTATAAAATTTTATATTTTGTTATATAATTTTTTATGTATTTTAAAGTATATATATACATATTTATATATCAGAGAAGGAGAGAGGAGAGAAAGGAAGAGGATAAGAGCGGGAAAGACGACAGAGAAATAAAGAGAAAGAGAAAGAGCGAGAGAGAGGAGAGTGAGAGTAGTAGAGAGATGAGAGAGAGTACGGTTGACGACGTGGAGAAGAGACGGATGGAGTGAGGAGAGAGGGAGGAGAGGGATGTTTTGTAGGGAGGGATGAGAGATGCCGAGAGAAGAGGGGGAGAGAGTTCTCTTGAGAGGGGGAGTAGGATTGGGGAGGACGAGGAGAGAAGAGAAGAGAGGTTGTGGAGAGAGAGGAGAGAAAGAATGGCGGAAGAAGATGATAAGAGGAGGAGAAGAGTGGTGCTGTGGAGAGAGAGATCTGAGGACTGGGGTTTAAGCGTTGACGATGATGGAAGTGACGGAGCAGAGAGAGAGGATTAGACGAGAGGAGGGAGGAGTGGAGTATTGCGAGAGTTGAGAGACGATGATAGAGATGACCGAGTCGAGTTTAGATAGTGAGGAGAGAGAGATAGGGGGGAGTTTTAAAATACGATAGATGATAGATAGATAGAGATAATAGGAGAGCAGAGAGAGAGAGAGATATGATCGAGGATAGAGTGAGAGAAAACGCGAGAGAGAGAGAGAGAGGAGAGACGAGAGAATCTCGAGGAGGAGAGGGGAGTTTGTGCGAGAGAGTAGATGAGATGGAGAGGATGGTGGAGAGAGAGAGAGAGAGGGAGGTGAGGGGGAAAGAGTGAAGAGAGAGAGATGTTTAGGATGGAAGAGAGAGATGAGACGAGAGAGATGAGAGATATGAGAGAGAGAGGCCATGAGTATGAGAGACGAGGGGGGGGGTGGGGGGGGGGAGGAGAGAGGAGAGAGGGAGGGGGCGGGGGTGAGAGGAAAAGAGAGGAGGAAAGAGAGGGTTTTGAGCTCCAGAAAGAAAGAGAGGGGTGAAGACGAGATGAGAGAGTGAGACGAGAGAGTAGGAAGGAGAAGAGGGAAGAGAGAGAGGATGAGAGAGTGGGCGATGGTGAGAGAGTTTGATAGAGTGTCATGAGGGGACGGAGTGTGAGTGGAGAGGGAAGAGAGATGAGAGAGAGAGGAGATGATGAGAAGAGAGAAGAATGCAGAGGAGAGGAGAATAGAGAGAGAGATGATAGAGAGGAGAGGCAGAGAGATGGGAGGGATGAGGAAAGAAATGAAAAGAAAGAAAAGATGGGAAGGGAAGGGAAAAAAGAAAAAGACAAGAAAGGATAAGAAGAAGATGGAAGAAAGAAGTAATAAGAGAAAAAAAGATAAGAAAGTAAGAAACGGACAGATGAGAAGAAGAAAAGAAAAATAAGACAAAAAAGAAAAGGGAGAAGATAAAGAAAAGAAAGAAAGACGAGCGAGAGGAGTGTGGGAGAAGAGATAGAGCCGATGAACGAGAGAGAGAGTGAGCGAATATAGTGAGTTGTGAGAGAGAACAGAGAGAGAGACAGAGATAGAGACGAGACAGGAGAAAGTGAGATGAGAGAGACAAGGGCGCGAGGATGGGAGATGTCGTGCTGAGGGTCGAGGGTAGAGAGGAGAGGAGAGAGAGGATGAGAGGTAGAAGAGGGACACAGAAGAGAAGACTGAAGAGTACACGTTGGAAAAGAGAGAGGAGATTCTAGGATGAGTTGATTGAGATGATAGAGATGAGAGGATGATTGAGAGAAGCGAGAGAGAGAGCAGATGGGTGATGATTGGAGCTGAGTGATGAGGTAGTCGTGTAGACTTGATTGTGAGATGTGGAGAGAACTTTTTTGAAGTTTGTTGGAGGTGTTCTCGAGATGAGAGAGTGAGGCAGAGTGAAGGGTGAGATGAGGGTCGAAGCGAAGAGTCGAGAGAGAGAGAGATTGAATTGAGAGGAGAGTTTGAATGAGAGGTGGTGGAGTGATAGAGTGATGGTGTGACGTGAGGGAGTAAGTTCTGAAGGAGTAGAGAGAGAAGAGGAGAGAGAGAAATGGAAGAGAGGGGAGGGAAGGAGAGATATGAGAGAGAGAGATAGGAGTATCTCTTGAGAGTGATGAGAGAGCATGAGGAGAGACGAGGAGGAGTGATGGACGGAGTGAGTTGACGTTGAGAGCGGAGGAGTGGGAGATGTGAGGAGGGGAGATAAGAGTTTCGAGAGAGAGAGTTTTAGAAGAGACATCCAGGATGGCGAGGCGGGATTTCTTTTCGGGACCGAGAGAGATAGGAGAAGAGACGAGAGGAGGAAGGACGAATAAGATAGAGCAGCGAGTGAAGGTCCGAGTGATGACGAGAGATGAGAGATATCTGAGATAGTGTTAAGGAGTGTGGAGATCGAGGGAGACGCGACTGATGAGGAGATTGAGACTAAGGGTGGATGTTTAAGGAGAAGAGAGAGAAGAGAGGAAAGGAGAGAAACCCTTTGTCAGTTTTTTTTCTCCCTTTTTCAAGCATAACATGCAATCTTTCTTTTACTAAAAGAATTCCCTTTTGTTTACAGCAGTTGTACCGAATTACATTACCTCATGGACAAAGGGTAGACCCAGCAACTTTTTGGCTTGCATTAGATTTGTGCAAAACATTCGGATAAAAAAAGAATTCTCTCCCCTTTTTCCCCTGCCTCATACACAATGCAGAAACCCCTGCATGACGCAACAGATTTTTTTTGACCCTCCCTAATCCTATCTCTGCATCGACGCAACAGATTTTTTTTGTACCCTCACATACTTCCTTATTTCAGCAGCAGAGTAAATAAGCAACACCAAAGCGGGAGATACGGAGACCCGGAAAAGTGAAAGAGGCGTTGAGGTGATAAGGAGAGGTTGGGGGAGGAGGAGGAATGAGAGGGAGGAGAGAGATGAGATGATGAATGGAGAGAGGTGAGCTTGAGAGGAGATGAGAGATTTTTGAGGAGGGGGGATTGAGAAGGATGACGTGAGGAGATAGCGTGATTCGTGTTGCTGGATAGAGAGAGTTTGATGAATTCGAGAGCAGAGTAAGAGTAGAGACATCGAATTGAGATACTAGGACGTCAGTAGATTCATGACACGGAGAGCGTGATGAGGATGTTGAGAAGAAGAGACGATTGGACGAAGATTTCGAGGAGGGATGACTGGAGAGAGAGAGAGAAGCTCAAGGTGTAAACACGGTTTCGATTGAGAGATGATGGAGAGAGAGATACGAATGTCGATGTAGACGGATGATCTGATTCGGGGGGGTGTGAGATGGAGAGGAGGTGGGAAGATGAGAGAGTACATGATGAGGACGACTCTAGCTTCTTGAGAGATGAGGAGAGAGAGATGAGAGATAGAGAGAGCTCAAGGTTCTGTAACAGCGACCGGAGAGAGATGCGGAGAGAGAGGATTGGAGCTATGAGAGAGATAATGCGTATCTGTTTGAGTGAGATAGAGAGAGGTAAGAGATGATTTGAGAGAGT
>NC_061819.1:28640858-28645858 GCF_019202785.1 Penaeus chinensis | reverse complement strand
ACTAGCAGTAGTAATAGTAGTAGTAGTAGTAGCTAGTAGTAGCAGTAGTAGTCGTAGCAGTAGCTAGTAGTGTAGTAGTAGTAGTAGCTAGCAGTTGCAGTCGCAGTAGTAGTTGCAGTAGTAGCACTAGCACTAGCAGTAGTAGTAGTAGTAGTAACGTTAGTACTCATAATTAGGATGAAGATTGGTAATGCTAAGCACACGACTAAATGTGAAATAACAAAAAACACTATGATTATAATGCCACTAATCACATTGATGGTAACAATGGTATTGGAGATAATAGCATTGTGATAAGACCAAAGGTTAGCACGTTGATCAGTTAATAATAAAAATAATTCTACATTTACTGTTGAGGATTATGATAGTAGAAATAACATTACTTCTTACCCCACTTTTCTCTACGATCTTCTGTACTTCCAAAGCCTCTGCAACTGTTATTATTTTATCATAAATGCTCTATTTCCTAGTAATATCAATATGACCATTATCAGGCATGGCTATTTTTATTCAGCTTTTGGTTTATTTATTCATTAATTTATTTTTTTCTGCTTAGTCTCATTATCCTCTTTCTCATTACATCTAATTTTACCAATATTAGAATATTTGGTATCACTAGCCCAATTATCGTTACTCAGGTATTCTTTTCGTAAAAATAATTTATCGTGTTTGTTGTTTTTCACAGCAACTTTTTTAAGGCCGTTATTGTCTAAAACTTTTAATCTATTGTTTTGTCGTTGTATCAATACTATCACTATCTTCAGTTCTTAGATTTATTCCTTATAAGCCGCATTGACACCGGAAAATGATATCTTGCAACAACTTACTATACTTCTTTGTTTAAAACCCATTAATGTTCACGCTACTAAACCATCAGCACTTATTTCACTATTGTGTTATCAATATAGAACTTTCGTTATCTGAAATACTTTTTGTTTCCTAGATTACGGGAGTCGCATTTCTTTTGTTTGGATTTTGGCGGGAAAACAAAAGCGTGAAGGGCGGCGGACTTTGACTGGGTGGGTTTGGCTTTAACCGTTTTTTGTTTCTGTTTTTTTTTTTTCTTTCTCTCTCTCTCTCTCTCTCTCTCTCTCTCTCTCTCTCTCTCTCTCTCTCTCTCTCTCTCTCTCTCTCTCTCTCTCTCTCTCTCTCTCTCTCTACTTTTGTCCTTCTCAGGGCAACAGAGATTGGGGACGAGAGCAGGTCTTTTGGTCTGTGGCTGACAGGTATTCCTGCGATGTTTGGTGTTTAGGTAAATTCCACCTTCTTTCTTTTCTGTTTGCTTGCCTGTTGTGGATAGATGGATAGATGCTTCCTGATCAAAGGATGTCATTCGAAATCCACGTGTATTTATAGATACACAATTCTACAGAATCATGAAATTTGGAAACAAATATAAATTCATTATATCAATGCAATTTTTATAATATTCGTGATTCAGGAACACTTCGCACTGGATAGATGCTTCGATCTTTTGCAGTTTCTTTTATTCTTTTCCCTTATCTAACTTTTGCGCAGTTCTATTTGTATCATTTTGTATCATATTTAATATATTTTTGCTTTTCCTTTTAGATATTTATGTGATAAGTGCTGAATCACCTTATTTCGTGGAAGATAGTTGCTGAATTTCTTTATTATTTTTTTTTTCTTTTACATGCCAGAATAGGTTAAAAATACAAATACCTGCTGAATCGTATAACAGTCACGAAAAAGAATAACAGTAAGAAATATTTGGCAATTTGAGAAATTATAGATATGAATTACTGTACAATGAAAATGATCACAGAATCATTCTTTATAAGTAAATGCGAAATATGATTTTATGATCATAATATGTAAGTATATGATAGAAAAAAAAATGAATATATAATTAAACTAAATTGAGTAGATATACTCATCATTATATTTACAACATATAATATATGATGATGATGATGATAATGGTGATGATGATGATGATGATGATGATGATGATGATGGTGATGATGATGATGATGATGATGATGATGATGATGATGATGGTGGTGGTGATGGTGATGGTGGTGGTGATGGTGATGGTGATGATGATGATGATGATGATGGTGGTGGTGATGGTGATGGTGGTGGTGATGGTGATGGTGATGGTGATGATGATGATGATGATGATGATGATATTGTTAGAATTTTCATTCGAGACAGATTTTGGGAACCTCGAAATCATACACTGTTGTGTTATAAAGGTGCAACTCCATAAATGAAATGGGCTTTTTACTTCGCAAAATTAAGTTGGAAAACTGTTAGTGCCTGTATGTCATGTGCATTAGCTGTATTGTTGATGATGGTAATAGCTAGGTTTTGATCCATTTATCATTTTGATATTGATAGTAATAGTCAAAACTTTATGTCATTAATATCACCAATTTTATGATGGTTTGATGATTACCAATGATAAGGACTGTTAATATTGATATGGTTAGTATCATTATGGTTATTCAGGATAACTCATGATAAAATCATAATTTGATATCCGTGTTGATTTCTCACTTCATATATCATCAGCGTCACCATTCTCTTCATTATCATTGTTTCCACAGCATTTTCGTAACCACCACACAGCAGTCATTCTAGATGCAACGTTAATACAGACGGTAACCAGACACCCATTAATATTCACCTATTCAAATGCTTTTGTTTTTGCGACAAGCATCGCTATTACGAAACCAGTCGTTCTTACTGTCTTCGTAGACGTTATCATCAAGGTGTATTTCCTCGACTCACGTCCTGAGTGGCACTGCTACATCTACCAGTGCCAGAGCCGAGGGCCGGGATGGAGGATGACGGATGGTGGCTTCTCGCGAGGGGCAAGAACCGAGCTTCTTCCGAGACTTCTTCTTGACTATTTTTCTTCTCCCTGCACAACACATTCAAGAAAGGCTTTGTTTTCTCTTTCCCTTTAAGAGGCTCACTCGTCGAGGTAGACTCCTAGTAGACCAGTGGAGCTATTATAGCATTATTGTTTTTTGCTCTTTATTGATACAGTGGGTACGGCACACAGATAAAAAGCACCCAATGTACATGTCCGAGCGATGGCATGGCTGATGCCCAGCCCAAGGGACATCTGCGGGAATTATTCACACAATGGCAAGTGAACACGTTCCCCAGGAGCATCTACTTGACATGTCGAGGTCAGGTCACATGTAATCCCGATTTACTTAAGCACTCTTCTAGCGAAAAGGCCGCGTGGCCTGGGTTTAGAGTAGTGGTTCTGAAACAGGACCTCAGTCATATGATGTTATAGGAAAGAAATCTGCTGGAATGGTCAATCTTTAAAGCAGTTTTTGGGTTTTTGATTTTACTAAAGAAAAAAACTTTAGACAATATTCTTTTGGCAAAAACATTAATATCTAAGCTCTGTTCATCTTTATTGCAGAATTTCTTTGCTAACTGATTTAAAATAGCCATAATTGCTGCAATATTGGTTGAAAGCATGGAATTGTTTTGTCCCTTTGTAAAATATCCGTTCAAGGGGCTGTAGAGGACGGTGCATATCGTCCATCAGCATCTGCGTCTTTCAGCTGGTTCCTGGCATTAGGATTAATGCAAATCCTGAATGGCATGAAAAAGAAAGGATTTATCTTTTTTGTAGACTTTGGAATAGATTACCTCCAGAGATTGTAACTTCTCCGACTCTAGATAAGTTTAACAGATCAGCTAATATGTATTTATACCTTTGGTGGTATAATTCTCGTTTTTTTTCAGTGCAGCTCTTTATATGGCTTACCATAATGATAATGATTATCATTATTGTTATCCCTTTGTCATTATCATATGTTTAGTTGCATATTCATTAATTCATATTTTATAAATTTACTCGAAAGATATATTACAATTAGATAGTGGCCAGTTACCTTCAACTAGGGGTACTTACCCCCGCGGGGGGAGGTACCCCTAGTTAAAGAACCGCTGGCTTAGAATCACTATTCTGAAGAATATAAAATTATAGATTTTACAACCACCATGTTCACTCTCTTCTCCTTTAGGTTACGTCTATTTTCCTCACATGCACGCATATAAAACGCATAAGTATGTGTGCCAATGAATTCCCGCACACGCACAAACACACACACACTCACGCGCGCGCGCACCTTCCTTTGTGTCCTTTCCTCTTTCGCAGAATTACAGCTTCCTGCGAGAATAAATCACTCGCCCATTCATAATCCGGTCATAACGTCGTTATTTTTGGGTCACGTGGCGACTTTTTTTTCTTTAATGGAAATGGGAACCATCCATCCTCCTCTCCTATTCTTTGCTCAACCCTACACCCGCCCTACTCTCCTCTGAGACTCTCCTCTCTCCTTCTCTCCAGTTCTTTTATACTCTTTTATCCTCACCCATGTTCTTTATTCTCTTTTCTAATGTTCTCTCGTCCCTTTCATCTCTATTTTTTCTTTTCCTGTGTCTCCTTCTTTCTCAACTCTCTTTCGCAGTCTTTCTCTCTATCCCTCTCCTTCTTTCTCCTACTCTCTCCTGTCTTTTCCCCTGTCTCTTTCTTTCCTTCTTTCTCTTTCTCATCCTCGCTCTTCCTCTCTCTATTTCATTTTCCTTCTCATTTCCTTTCTAAGTCTCTCTTCCTTTTTTTTCATTCGCTAACTTTCTCATTTTCTTCTTATATTTCTCTTATTCTCTCTCTCCCACTTCTCTTTCTTATCCTCTCTTTTCCACCTCTTCCCTTCGTTTTTTCTCTTCCTCTTCTCCTTTTTCATCCTCTGCCTCTACCCCCCTCCCCCTGTTTTTCTTGTCCTTCTTCTCCTTTCTTATTTTCTGTCTTCCCCTCTTCTCCTTTTTTATTATCTCTCTTCTAACTTTTCCTTCTTTTCTTTCTCCTTTTTCCCCTTTCTTATTTTCTTTCTTCCCTTCTCTTCCCTTCCTTTCTCATTCACTTCTCCACTTCCCCTTTCTTATTCTCTCTCTTCCAAGCTTTCCTTCTTTTCTCTCTCTCTCTTCTCCTTTCTCATGCTCTC
>NC_061819.1:28508358-28510858 GCF_019202785.1 Penaeus chinensis | reverse complement strand
AAGTAAATAGTTATTGTTTTTAGTAATAAATTATGCTGACTGTTTATATACAAGGGGGATTTTTGACAAGTTTATGGAATCTTACTGGGTCTTCTTGAGTGTCCTTCGTGTATTTTAGGACATCCTTCACTACTGCTGATTTACAACAGACAAGAACACTGACCCAAATGAATTGTGGGATCACTAAGAGATCACCATTGGCAGGTATCCCAAGTTATGTTAAAATACGGGATAATTTAGTTTCAAAGAAAAAGCAAAAAGTTCACAATAGGGCACCATGAAAACTGATTTGTGAAAAAGCAAGTTGTTCATGAGTACAAATACTTTCTTCTGGCCACAACCCGAAAACGCTACATGGTTTCTAGGGTATTTCACGTCAAGACCGTGCCATCTCATACTGAAAATATGCGGGATTACTTATTTTGTGAGTAATACTATGGGGATTAATCTTTCACATTTATCACTTAGTTCACATATGGTAATATTAGACTTCAAGAGAAGTAAAAATAATCGTATCATATTAGGTCCAGGAAGTTATTGTTTTATGTAAAATAATTCATGAATGTCAAGAACAAGGAAATGATAAGCTCATAGATAATGATCAGTTTCCCGGCCATTGTCAGCCGGTAGTTCCTAAATGATGATCTTGATAAGGAACCTGGTAAGTCTAACTTAGCTGTAATCGTGGCCAGACGCTAGATAGATGATTAACAAAGTGATTAATTCTAACTGCAACGGGAAAGGTATATGGTGAATATCATTAGCACCAATAATTTAGGAATTTGCTAGATTTATGAGATAAACCCTTGACAAATGATTCAAACTCCCCCAGGAAACTTCACCCCATGCCAGTATAACCAGGTCAGTAAATTAGATCTAAATATGTGACCTGTGATCTTAAATGAAGCACTGCCTCCATTATCTCAAAAGAAGAGACAGGATCAGGTAGAACCAGCTTAATACAAGACAAAGCCCTTTCACGTACGACTGCCATCCCACCTCCACGGAAACGAGGGTTTGGTCTAGGAGCCTGTATCAATGCAAGGTCAATGGGAATGCAACACTGATCGCATCAGTATCGGATTCAAGCAGCCATGTTGCAGTCAAGAGCAATACACCGAGCGGAACCCGTTCGGTGTCTCAACCGCATTGCCCACCTTATTATGGAGGGAGCCTTAGCTTAATTATCAAAGTCACAAATGCAACACTATTTAGATAAGACTTGTTTTTCTTTTGGGCGCAGATAGTACTGGATTAGTCGTTGCCTTTGAGAAGGACGAGGGCTGAAGTATGTATGAACATTTGTACAAGAAAGTATTGTTTCAGCATGGTTTCCTACACAAAAGGCACGGGTAGCTTGCCGACTCTTTGACGGACAATTTTCAGCAACATGTCAGAAGTTTTGACAGTGGCACTGGCTAGCCTGCAAACCTGTCATACAGCTAATTCTTCTTGAATTTATATATATATATATATATATATATATATGTATGTATGTATGTATGTGTGTTTTGTATGTATGTATGTATGTATGTATGTATGTATGTATGTATGTATGTATGTATGTATGTATGCATGTGTGTGTGTGTGTGTCGGTGTAACATCCTCAAATATACGAAAATAAAAATATAATACTTATGACTAAGCCAATAGGCTACATCCAAAGCCACATAAACAAAAGAAAACAAAAACAAAGCGATACAATACTGATATGTACTTGTTTTATAACATGACCACCATCTATCTGTCTATTAGCTATATCCTTTACTAATGTCGCGACTGTCTAAAGAAAAGCGAATGTTGCTCTTTTTTATATAAGAAAAGGAATAAGAGGAGGGGGTGAAAGAAGGGGACTGGCAGATAAAGAGAAAGTAGATGAAGAAGAATTAAAAGAAAAGGTGGAAAGGATGTAAAAGATGTTAAAAACGAACTTAAAATAACAAAAGGGAAGAGCATAGTAATGAAGACCTAGGACATGTAGGAAATAGTAATACCAGGTGCATTACCAGAAATAATATTAGTGATGATGATAAAACGCTACGATTCATAAGAGAAAGAAAACAACCTTCCTACACGTCAGATTGCTACAGGAACACGACCGCCTCCCGAAGACCAATGGGAAGGCCAGGTTTTCGTACTACGGCATAAAACGATGCAGTCAGATTGTTAGTGTCCGCTCAGCTCGCCGTGATGTTAAGTACAAGCACATTCCCTCTTCGCATCAAACGATATTCGAGCATTAATCCTCTCGTGTCCGCCTGATGAGTATTTCTCCAATCTCCATTATACCTGATTGTTTCCGCCCTTTGATATCAAAGTAAATCTTTCATCTTCATCCAGAGTTTCGGCGTGAATAACATCCCTCCTCCCTTACCCCTCTTCCCTCCCTGCCCCCCTCCCCTCTCTCTCCGGAATTCCGTCACCCTCCACTCCTCTCCCCTCCCCTCCCCTCCCTCCGCCCTCGGCCATCCCCCTCCACTCACTTCCCTCCCCTCCCCTC
>NC_061819.1:28483358-28485858 GCF_019202785.1 Penaeus chinensis | reverse complement strand
AATGAGACAAATTCGACAAAGAACACGAGAGAAACTAATGACTTGGCTTTAGTTATGACAAAATAGATTTTACAAAGTACGAAAATTGTCCGCGCCTTGGTATCATACATCTACACCGAACATAAGTTATTAGAAGAGTTTCAAAAAATACTTTGGCCATATATATCCCTACTGCAAAACTTTCCATAACCGCACTTTAACAACTGAACTGTTAACAATTTAGTGCACTCTGGCCAACAATTGAGAACTTCAACGGTGAGAAAGTTAGAGATAGAGATAGATAGATAGATAGAGAGAGAGAGAGAGAGAGAGAGAGAGAGAGAGAGAGAGAGAGAGAGAGAGAGAGAGAGAGAGAGAGAGAGACAGAGAGATAGACAGATAGACAGATAGAAAAAGAGAGAGACAGAGACAGAGACAGAAACAAAGTCACAGAGATAGAAAAGGGGGGGGAGGAAGGGAGATGGAGTGGAAGGGGGGTGAATAGATGGTGATTCTATGATTGTTTTTTGTCCCAGTTATTGGTACAAAGTATTTTATTTATGCATATACTAATGATTAATACGCACACACGCACACACACACACACACACACACACACACACACACACACACGGAAAACAGACAGACAGACAGGCAGACAGATTCCTTCATCAAATATACCGATTGCTTTTTCATAATAGTCTGCCCAGAAAGCAGGAGATGCGACCGCCGTGTGTAATTCTTTGATGCATGATGTGATGTATATATTTGAACTAGAAATTTCCTAATCACTATGTCTGAAACAGCGAAAATAGTTTTTTTCTTCGGAAACTCTGATTTTGATACACTACATTTGTTTATAATTAAATCATTTTATATATTACTGATATAAATTCACAGAGCGCCGTTGCTTTCCAGTCCTGCCGGAACTTCATTTAATACCGAAATATGGCGAAGCGTGTCATGCAAATCAATATGGACACGGCGCCCATTTATGCACGGGGACGTGTGCATGGCAACGTGCGGCGACGAGATACAAATCTATACCAATTAACTGGCAGAGATGGGGAGCGTGTAGTGAGTGTGTGATAAACTATGCAAGTTTAAAAACACCGAGTACTTTCATAGGAAAATATGATTTAGTGTAATGTGATAACAAGAGGGGGAGTTGGCAACAGACATGGTGTTGAAATATTATTGCAATTATGCAAAACTTCATGATAACTATCGGCTTATGCTTACACAGTATGGACATCTGCATACATATTTATACATTCATACTACCAAACATTTATTTCTAGATAAATACATGAAGTTAAACACACGTACAAGCATCTAATTGGAAATGTAAATATACTGCAAATACAGTTGATACTAAGTATATCACCACAAACGGCACGATGTTTTTTGTATTTCTATACACACCAGAGCGCCTGATACGTTGCAGGGAATGCAAGAAAAAAATATCAATAATGAAAAAACTACAACAACGTTAGAGGGACACTCAAACGACAAGATCACACGCGGCTTCTAAGCGAAAAAGGGGGATGAAAGGAACAGGGAAGCTTCACGAAAACAACTTTGAGTTTCATTATTTTTTTTAGCAAACGAGAAATTATCATCCACAATATGTTTAATCCGGTAAATTTTATAAATGTCCAACGCAAGAGGGTATGTTAATATAAAGGAAGTAAAAATAATTATAATAATGATAATACGAACAAGGATGATAATAACAATAATAATCATTATTAATAAACCAAATTTTTAATTGCGCATCAGTACCTCGGCTCACAAATAACCACGCATTTTGCAGACATCCGCGCACACACACACACACACACACACATACAAGCGCGCGCGCGCACGCAATTATATGTATATATCATCAGCCTGAATTGATCCACTGCAGGACGTAGGACTCTTCTAATATTTTCCAACTTTGTCTGTCTTTCGTTTTTTTTTTTTTAACAGTCTTGGCCTCCAAATTTCGTTATTTTGTCATGCCATCTTGTCATTGGTCTGGCTCTTGGCCTCTATATGTTCTCTATAGCCCAGTCTGTTACTTTCTTTGTTCATCTGCCGTCCTGTCTCCGATATATATGACCTGCCCATTGCCATTTTGTTTTCTCTGTTCCCTGGTCCACGCCGCCCTCGTCCGATCTCTTAGGATAATTCCTAGCATCAATATCTCCATCCTTCTCTGGGCACTTATTAGTTTCCTCTCCAGTAAATTAGGTGAATTCCATGTTTCTGATCCAAAGGTAATAACTGGGAGGATCCAGTGGTTAAAGACTTTTCTTTTTAAACATAAAGGCAAGAAGTCTCTTAGTATGCTACTATGCCTGCCGAAGGCTCTCCAGCCTAGACTGATGCGTCACTTAATCTCCTCTACGTAGATGTGTTTGTCTGTACAAGTTGCCCTACGTAAGTATGATTGTCCACTACCTCTAGCGCTTTGCTTTATCCATGTATCTGTTCGAATTAAACGTAGACTTTCTTTATTCAGATCGTTTATTAG
>NC_061819.1:28478358-28480858 GCF_019202785.1 Penaeus chinensis | reverse complement strand
TGTATTGATTTACCTCTTATGTGTCCACTTTTATGGCACTAAGCTTATAACGGCATTACGCTTATTTCACTTACCGAGATTTCGTGGGAGGAAGGTATGTAGACACTATCAGTGCCTTTGGTTCAAGTACGAGAGCAAGCCTATAGTCCTCTCTGTTCGTTCGTCAGAGTAGCAAAACCGGTTCCTTGCCTTGCTCCTCTCAAGACGGGATGCCTACGCTGCCCTCGAGTTACTCCCAATCACCATCGTTTGTTCCTCGGTAATGACGCCACTATTATTGTGCCTATTCTTTCACGCGCGATTTTCTTTTCTGTGTATTTTGTTACTATGCGGTGTCACCAATGATTACTTTCTTAATGTATAGCTAATATACCAACCTTTGAAATATTTATCTACTCACACTGACACTCATGCTAGTTTTGGTCATTGGGTAGTTTGCCCAATATCATTCACGCCGTATTCATACTTCACCGAAACCTATATTATCTTTCTTCCCATATCCTTCCTTCCTTATTTTCTCCCCTTACATATATAAATATATATATATATATATATATATATATATATATATATATATATATATAGTGGTATGTACATACACTTCTCATATCTCTATATACCATAAAGAGAGGTGTTACCACCTCGCTGTTCCTCCGCGCCCTCTGCATCTGTGACCCCCAATACCTGGAGGGAGAAATCGACTTCCTGTGTCGTTCGTTCTCGAAACTGGGCACGGCGTACCTTCTGCCACGACTCCTCTCCTAAAGAGAGTCCTCACCTGTCCGACCTCAGCCTGCCTTAGGAGGAGATCTCTCTTAGTCGCCCTTTTCACCCTCTCAACTGCAGGCTGATTTTTCGCCAGGTGAACACTCCCCGTCGCAACCTGGTCCACTCCAGTCCTTCCTCTATTTCGAAGGTGGGCACCTATGCTGTTCCTTGTGCCTCATGTGATAAGCAATACTTTGGCGAGACAGAAGCCAGTCACATTAAGCATCTCAACATAAGTACACTGTATCCAGGGGACACAACAACAACGCCCTCTTTTGCTATAAGTGGGACACAGGCTATCAGATGGACTGGTCAGCAGCGCGAATTGTCTTGCCTTCTGCTGATGTCCACACCCGCAGATTGGTGGAATCCTCCTTAATACAACTGCTGGTTTATTTCAACTTGAACAGCGGTGATGGTTGATGGGGGTGCTCACCATCCATCACCAAGCATATGTTAACTTACTGGTTGTCATACAGGTGGTGACTATTACAAATCTCTTGTAGTATATCTACAAATGGGGTCAATCTGGGGTCAAATGTGTATGTGATACATTTAGTTGTATAAATTCTTTTAGGGCTTTTCGTCTACATTTCAGGGAAACTGCGTGGCAATATACAGTATCATTACATACTAATAAATAAACTGAGAGGTATATACATTTAGTCTCTTGGAAGATGATCAACTGCCTTTGTTGTCGGGGAAGCTGGGGAGGCTGGGGAGTACCGTCGGTACTCTCTCTGAGGTGCGACGGCCTAGTAGTGGTGAGACCTACTACTGGTCTGCCTGTAGCAATGGTGCGCGCCTTAGGGGAGTCACGGTGGCTGTCTCTGACCGCTTCTGCTCATCAGTCATGAAAGTTACCCCAGTTGATGAGCGCATTCTGCTTGTGAGAATGAAGGACACTCTGGGCTTCATCTCTCTAGTGGCAGTCTACGCTCCTACGGAGGGAAAGAGATGTTCTACACCAAACTTAACTCTGTAGTCGATCAGTGTCCCCGGGGAGACACCCCCATGGCCTTGGGGGACTTCAATGCGGTTACTGGCACTGACAGGGATGGATATGAGCTATGCATCAGTCCCTGTGGCTCTGGTACTAGAATATCAATAGCTCATACCTCTTAGACTTTGCAAGATTTATGAGGCTGATGATTGCGGGTTCGTGGTACCAGAGACGAGATTTACATCATTGGTATTCCAATACTGGCATTGTAGCAAAAGAGATCAACTATATTCTTGTGGATACTCTGGACTTTATAGGAGTGTTGAGTTCTTTGCTACTAACCACAGACTTATTGCAACATTAAGGCTCTGCCTCCGATCTAGATGCATCCCGGGATCTCACCAGTAGGTGTTTCATCTCGACAGGCTAAGGAGTGAGGAGGTGACTCAGGAATATGCAGTGGCAGTCTCAAATCGGTTTGAAGTACTTGGCACTCTACAGGACCCTGCTGAACTATGCGATACCTTTAAGCAGGAAACCCTGTTAGCTGCTGAGGAGTGCCTTGTGGTCCGACCGCGGCGAAGGTGTGTTGTCTTGGACAAGACGCTGAACACTATGGAGATGAGTCGAAGTCTATGTCTCAAGTGGGCTTGGTGAAGGCAGAGGATGGTTACGTTGTGTCACAGCCGGGTGAGTGTAGGGCCCGCTGGCTAAGTACTGAGCAACTGTATAGGGTATATCCCCTGACTTCACAACTTCCCTTGTCTGGCATACAGCCACTAGTGGCTG
>NC_061819.1:28470858-28473358 GCF_019202785.1 Penaeus chinensis | reverse complement strand
CACACACACACACACACACACACACACACGCACACACACACACATATATACGTGTGTGTGTGTGAACATATATATATACATATATATATATACATATTTATATATATATAAACATATATATATATATATTTATTTATATAAACATATATTTATATATATACATATATATACATATTTATATATATAAACATATATGTATGTATATATATTTACATATATAAACATATATATTTATATATACATATATATTCATATATATACATATATATACATATATATATTTATATATACATATACATATATATATATTTATATATACATATATATATTTATATATACATATATATATCTATATACATATACATATATAGGCGACTGTGTGTGTGTGTCTGGAAAGGGAAAGGGGATCGTTGGGACTGTGTGGCACCACACTGCTTAATATACCAGGCAAGGTTTTCGCCCACATTCTTCTGAAACGGATCCGCGACTACCTACTAGGGCACCAGAGACCGGAGCAATCTGGATTCACTCCTGGCAAGTCCACAATAGACCATAACATAGCGCTTCAATTAATTGTGGGTTGCTTGCAATTGTGGGTTGCTTGCAGCCTACATCGACCTCAAGCTTTTGTGACTCGGTGCATCGAGAATCGCAATGGGAGATCCTGAGGGAAATTCCGACACGGATTATTGGCCTAATAGGAAGCTCATATACCGGTTCAGAAAGTGCTGGTGGGCCTGTCGAACTTCCCTGTTAGTTCAAGGGTGAGACAAGGCTGTGTCTTTGCACCAACACTTTTCAACACCCGTATGGACTGGACAGTGGGTAGAGCTACTACCCAAAGTCAGTGTGGAGCGATTCTGGGCAACATAAAGGTCACAGACCCTGACTTTGCCGACGATGTTGCTTATCCTATCTGAGTCTAGAAACATTGGCGGCTCTTGGTGCATTTGGCTCCTGGACCAAGACAAAGATTCAGGACTTTGGGGGCCTTTTAGGGGAACCCGTTCAGTCGATTCATGCTTGCGGTGAGGACGTTGAAGTCACAGAGAGCTTTGCATACCTTGGTAGTGTAGTCCATATCTCTGGGCGTCAGACCAAGAAGTCAGTAGACGACTTGGTCTGGCAGCAGGAACCGTGAAGTCGATCAACAAGAGAATTTAGAGATGTCGGTACCTATGCAGAAGGACCAAGCTACGTGTCTTCGCGGCCTTGATACTGCCAGTTTTGCGAAACCTGGACGCTATCTAGTGCCTTGGAGTCTCGTCTTCATGCCTTTTGTGTGTGTGCCTATTTATATATACATTATATATATTATACATATATATCACATCTATAGAATATATATATATATATATATATATATATATATATATATATATATATATATATATACATATACTGCGTATGTGTGTGTGTGTGTGTATATATATCATATATATACATATATGAATATATATATATATATATATATGTGTGTGTGTGTGTGTGTGTGTGTGTGTCTGTGTGTTTGCGATAAGTTAGTGTGTATTTATGTTTATATATATATATATATATATATATATATATATATATGTATATTTACGTGAACATACACATATATATATGTATATTTACACTATATATACACATATATATATATATATATATATATGTATGTATATATATACATATATATGTATATATACACTATATATATATGTGTATAAATACACTATATATACATATATATGTATACATATACATATATGTATATATATATAGTGTATATATACATATGTGTGTGTGTGTGTGTGTGTGCGTGTGTGTGTGTGTGCGCGCGCGCGCGTCTGTGTCTGTGTGGATACTGGGTTTATAGTAGAAACTGTATCAAAATGAAATATAAACTTCTATGCAATCTATATATAACATCCATTCATTCAGTTGCATAATTCATGTTGATTTTCGAGTCTAAAGGTAACGAATGAAATGTAAGAAATTTTCGTTTTAGAACTGACACGTGCCGCTGTGAGATTTTTTCTACGCTCAAATTTCCCGCTGCGGTGGATATTGGCAATGAACGGCGTCTGACACAATCCTATTCTTGGAAAAAATCTTCATTCGAAGTAAAAAGCACATTGTTGTTGGAGCGTTCAATGACGAAATGGTGGATACATTTATATATACATACACACACACATATATATATACTTATTTATAACATTACTCCCTGACACACACTCACAGAAATATATATATATATATATATATATTGTAACAATCCCGCTTGTAGTACAGTGCAGTACAGCGTAGGTTGATAGTTTATGTAAAATTAAGCTTTAAGATGTCTAGAGGAAGCAGCGGAATAATTACAACAAGTAATGAGAATAGCTTATATTATAGCTTATCAATGAATATCAAGTATATCTGAAGTTCGTAAAGTTTGTAGCTTTTACTATTTTCTTGAATTTATACGTTTATAAATAATCATCAACTGTATTTTTGAATCACTAGTTATTAT
>NC_061819.1:28448358-28450858 GCF_019202785.1 Penaeus chinensis | reverse complement strand
GACGTGTTTTTGGACTGATCAAAATACGTTAAACCCAGTTCCCACACCGCCTTGTCTTCAAGAAATGTCTTCAAATGTCTTTCCAAAGAGATAGAATAGGACGAGAACTTTCTTCAACACCGAGTAATAATCCTCACTGGCCTTCCTGCTGAATTCCTCGCTGCTGTAAAAGTTGGAAGGATAAAATTTTCCTGGAAACCTTGAGAGATATTTGTATTCGAAGACACACGGAGGCGCTCAAAAGGAAGCCCGTCAGAACCGCACGAAGGCACTTTGCCATGCAATAAAAACAGATGTTCACACATGCACACGGGCAAAACCGGAAAGCTAAGGCAGAGCGAGAATACAAAGAGGCCTCAGCGCCGCACCCTTCGACTTCCAGACAGGGAAGATCCCCCGCTAAATCTATACATGAAGCTGGAGTCTCATTTCTTATTGGAGACGCCCTTCAGCCTTCGCAGAACGGGAACAATAAATCCCAGACAGATCTCAAAAGACGCTTCTGTGGGAGGCGGAACTCAATGGGAGACGTGTCAGCAAGCGTCATTAATGAAGCTTCGTGATTGTAAAGGATATCCCTCGAGGAAGGTAAGTGGGACTGAGGTCATCAGGGAACGGACAAGGGGATCAAAGGGTTAATAAGAAGGAAGACTCGGGAAGCAATAGAAGCGAAGATAAAAGTGAGTCACAGCAAATCGAAAAAAAAGTGGAACAGAGGAGATCAAGAAAGAAATGGAACACGAAATGTTAAGATAGTGTTGAGCTATGAGAAATCGAAAAAGAAATAAAGAAGGGCCACTGAGAAAAAAGTGAAACACGTGCTAACAAGAAAAAAGAAAAGTCAAGGAAACACGAGAGGAAAGAAATCAAGAAGTGTTATACGGGAAACGTAGAAAGGAAGATAAAGGAAACCACGATAGAAAGGAAACAAAGGAAACCGAGAATGAGAGAAAATGAAACCTAGAAAGCCGTTAAGCAAACTAGATAAAGAAGTGGCACGCAGGAAGCAGAGAGACGAGGGTGACACATATCAAGAAAGAGGGGAAAACAGGAAATAAAGAGAGCACCGTGCCGAGGAAAAAAGGGGAATAAATAAAAGAAGTGAAATATAAGAATCACTAAAGAAGAGAGGCGCAAGAAATCTAGAAATCAGTGAACCACATCAGGAAAAGGAGACGCGAGAAATCAAATATGAAAGGAAACACAGAGGACCAAAATAAAGAAGAGAAAGGCATTCAGAAACAAACGAAAAGGGGAATCGAGAAGGTGGGCAGGTGAGAGGGTGAAATAATGACAAAACGGAACGCGGGCGAAGAAAATCGTGAAAGAAGGGAAACCTGAAGCCGAGAAGAGGGTGACACGAGAAACCAGACTCTGGGTTGTACGACGGCATCATGTACGATGGATGGAAAAAGAGTTGAATGCTTGCCTTTGCCACACTGAATAGTATACATATATAGCGTTTTACGAGCAAAACCTTGTCACTCTCCCTTTTCTCATCTATTTGTCCGTCTTTCTTTCTCTGCCTGGCTGACCGTCTGTTTCTTCCTCTCTATGTATCTATCTTTTTATTTCTCTCTCTCTCCTCTTCTCTTCTCTTCTCTTCTCCTCTCTCTCTATTTATCTATCTATCTATCTTTTTATCTCTCTCTCTCTCCTCTTCTCTTCTATTCTCTTCTCTTTTCTTCTCTTTTCTTCTCCTCTCTCTCTTCTCTTCTCTTCTCTTCTCTTTCTCTCTCTCTCTCTCTATCTTTATCTATCTATCTATCTCCCTCTCTCTCTCATTCTCTCCGTCTTTCTCATTCTTTCTCCCTTTCTCATTCTTACTCTCATTCTCTCTTTCTATCTATCTATCTATCTATCTAGCTAGCTAGCTATCTATCTATATATATATATATATATATATATATATATATGTATATATGTTATCTTAGTTTCCTCTCCTATTGTACCGTTTACACGCCATACCTCTACTTCTCCCTTCCCCCCCCCCCCCTCTCCCTCCCGTGTGAAGCAATCTCCGCCTCTTTTAATGGATGCTTCCGTTATTTTGATATGTCGGATCTCAGCATTTCTCCGGACTGTTCTTGTTTTCCTTTTCTATATTTTTCTTTTGTTTTTCAACATTTTATTTTATTTCTATTATCATATTATTATTATTATCATTATTAGTTTCATTATCATCTTAACTACTATTATTATTATTATCATTATTATTAGCATTAACATTATTATCACTATTATTATTATTGTTATTATTATTGTTTTTATTATTACTATTATTGCCATTAACAATGTAGTTGTCATAATTGTTATTATCATTATTATTGTAATCTTTATCATTATTTTTATTATCATTATTATCATAATCTTTATCATTATTGTTGTTATTATCATCATTATCATTATCATTATCATTATTATCATTATTAGTACTGTTGTTGTTAGCATTATTGTTATTCTTATTATTATCATTATTATTACTGTTATCATTATCATT
>NC_061819.1:28440858-28443358 GCF_019202785.1 Penaeus chinensis | reverse complement strand
ATAGAAACCTCGTCAGATTCAACCTTTTTCTGAAAAAGTCTATAAGTCTATACTTCATGGAAATGTTTTTCGGGATATGAACCTGTCACATATATATAACTAAAATTATAGTGTATGTGCGCGTGTATGCAACTGTATGTGTGTGTGTGTGTGTGTGTGTGTATGTGTGTGTGTGTGTGTGTGTGTGTGTGTGTGTGTGTGTGTGTGTGTGTGTGTGTGTGTGTGTGTGTGTGTGTGTGTGTGTGTGTGTGTGTGTGTGTGTGTGTGTGTGTGTGTGTGTGTGTAAAAGATCTGTACATATATATAATATAAAAAATGCAGGATTAAACCTAAAGTGAGTCATCCCATATCAGGATGTACCCAATACAGGTTTATACAACAAATTAAATATATAAGAAGCAAGTTTCCTACACAGAACATGCTAATGAAAAGTACAACTCTTAAGAAAAACGTAATAACCTCATGAACTTCCATGATTTACTTGGTGACGAGGCAATGAAATGGTGCGTTGACGAATAATTATTATGCAGCATTTAGTAAGAAGCGCTTGCAATGCTGATACTGCAACCTTAGAATAAGTAGGAACAGCCATCGCTGTCAACTCGACGCTTTTGCATCTGGTTCTAAGTCTAGCTACCGATGTAAAAGCCAACAGAGCTACATTTTGTTATGAGTATTATTCTGACAATAATGTAAGCAGTCCTACGTGTTAGGTGGGTGACAACAAATGAAGCCATTACAAACTTTTAGTACCAGGGATGCGAAAAGTACCCCTTATGAAGGCACTAGGTACCGAGATTGTTATATTTTTGTCTAAAATTACAATCCAGATGATGCAGACGGTTCTTGAAGACAATGGTATTTCAACTTTATACATAATTCAAAGGATTAGGGTCACAGAAATAATGATAAATCTTTTAGTACCTCTTCACAAAACGCCATTACTTTAGTTGGTCATATGTGGTGTCAAAGCTATTTAAAAGAATCCCATGCAAATTAATTTACAATTATAAATGCACCCAATACTATTCTGTAGAAAACAAGAATTCTTGCAACTAGGACTATAATGTTTTGTCTTTTTTTCAATAAAGATTTCACGAAAACAAGTATCCTCAAATATAATATTTCAAATAAAAAGAAAAAAGGGCAAGCCATAGCAGTACAAGTTAATGGAAATATAGCAATATCCGTCGAAGAAATTTATTTTAGTAACTCAATTTTATGTTTACAAACAGCCTTCAAGATTTCATTGTTGTTTATGTTGTATTTGCCTTAGATTTAAGCATTTCATATTTCGTATTTCACTGTGTTAATTCCATGTATATCTTTGTATTTGCATGGAATTTCGTTTTGCATGAATATAAGTTTTTGAATGTATGATTTTTATATTTAGCAGCATTATTTGTCTGAAAATACAAATTATGCAGGCACTTTTTTCTATTTCGTGATTTCAGAGCGTTTCATATTTTTGCTGTGCATTGTGGCGAGTTATTGCATCCCAAAACGCAAGAGTTATATGCATATATACAGTGCCAAGGATGTATTTTTGCAAACAATATACAATCTGTCATGACTAATTTAAAATGTGTTTTTGCAATATCTTATATATATACATATACATATATATATATATATATATATATATATATATATATATATATATATATATATATATATATACATATATATGTATATATATATATATATATATGAATAGAAAATCATATAATCAGAAACGAAGTATAGCATATATGCCTATACAGAATTCATGGATTTCTAATATAATGCATAAAATTGTAAAAGAAACTTCTTATATATCCACATTCTTTAGGATTTACTTAAAGTCGGTCCCTGCCGAACAGAACCGACACTAAAATGATGAGGAAAGACGGCAGTATTTATCAGCTTTGCAAAGACTAGTTGCAGTCCCTTCCTCCACAATGTTATCTGCCGGCATACATGTGGCTTTGGTATTATTATGCTATCAGTTAGCACTGTTTAATATCGAATGTGGCGGCAAGAGCTTACTCTGAAATTATGAATTAAATTATGCAGCCCACCCCGCCTTATTAAAATGGGAAGTGAAAATACTGCTTTGCAATTCTGAGGAAATATTTCTTACAACTTCGAAATATATTTGGCTTACACAAGAACTAATATGAATCCGGGAATCTACCTCATTATATACAAAATAACTGTCAATTTGTATCCCAAGCGGCATGACGGAATGCATTCTCCTCGCCACAGTGTATTAATTCCGCTTGCTGGAGTCAAATTTGCTTATTGGTCAGTGCAATGCTGAGGAGCGTTTCCTCTTTTTTACATACGCTCTCTCTCTCTCATTATCCCTCTATCTATCTATCTATCTATCTATCTATCTCACGAAATATTTGTATTTGCATTTTGCAAATGCGAATATTCGCACATCTATGCATATTCGCATTCATAAATGCAAGTATTTTTTAGTGGAACTATAAACATTTTGTGAATATCAAATATA
>NC_061819.1:28428358-28430858 GCF_019202785.1 Penaeus chinensis | reverse complement strand
AGAGTGTCCTCTTGGTTCGCCTCCACCCGTTCGGATGGCAGCCTCATGTCAACCATCATCGGTGGTTGCCATTCTGTGGTTTGCCGCTCTACTCCAAGCTCCACACCTGACCACATTGTAAGTTCATTTATTTTTTCTTGTATATTTTGTATGTATTCAACAATTGGTGAATTGTGTCATGAACTACATAGTGAACTGAAATGAAGTGCTGTAAAGTGCTGTGGGGAAAATAAAGGGAGGAATATAACTATTTTACACTTAACTTGAACTATTTATTGCAGCCTCTCTTTGAACCACGTGTATAACCGATAGCTGCAGTCCGCTCCACCAGTGGCTACCTTGGGTTTATCTGAGCTCTCCTACCCAGGTGCAGGACAGCTTTGGCCTGCACTCTCCACTCCCTCGCCCACTAGCAGCTCACTGACGGCACTCCTTTGTGTATCAGTGTATTTGTGTGATTATGTATAGTCTGATTAATATAATTCTGAAAATGCATTATTGTTTTTAATATGCCCGAGATAATCACAGAGGATACCATAAAAAGAACCAAAAGTTAATGCAAGTAAGGCCCAAAGCAAAGAAACCCCGGACACACGAATAAGAAATCTAATCTGAGCTGTTTTCTGAACTTGTCAACAAAGCGAAGAAAGATCATTTGCTTCTACCTAAATTGGTTATTAGATGAAAAAAAAATCGTTTACTTTATGAATAATAAACAGATTAATTAAGTTATATACAAATATTTTAAAATGCTAGGCTGGGGTACTCTAAGGGTTAACGCTCTCATGTCCTTTTATTTTGTACATTATGATCATTTCTAATAGGTTAATCGTTTTTTGTTTCCTTTTGGTTTCATGAAGAATTTTTAGGTCTCTTCCTTTACTTATATATTTAACGGCTTTTGTTTTCTTTTTTATTATTGCAGTTGCGGTGTGTGATTTTTTTCTTTTTAGTTTGTATTTAGATGTTGTAATGTCCAGTTAAATAAAGTATTTAAAAACAAAAAATTAATTTGGAAAATAAATCAGAACGACGCTTTTTGTCTCCATCGAAACAAAACAGTAAAGCGTCGGTGTATAATTTCTTATTAATAGAAGTCGTTTTATTAATAGTAATTGTGTTTATTTCTACAAGGCACACTAACTCTCGTCTCGCAGCCGGCTTGTTAAATTTCCACGAGGCTCGACCCTGTGAATATTCGTACATATGTACATGCATATTTACTGATCAGTTATTATTATCATTATCATTATCATAGTAATAACAATGATAATTTCTATTTAGAAGTAATAATCATTATGATAATATCACCCATAATAATATTAATAATGATGATAATGATAATGATAATAAGAGTTATTATTATTATCATTATTAATATTATTATTATTATTATTATTATTATTATTATTGCAATAATAAGAATAATAATGGCAATGATGACAGCAAGAACACTAATAACACGGATATCTTTCCGGGTTTCATTGTATTTACTTGTATCTTTCGTCGGGAACAAATGTATTCTTTCGTGTAAACTAGCAGTTTCCTTCGATTTTTTCTCATTTCCGAAAGTGTATCGCCGTCATTCATACATGATTTAATCTATTCCTGTTTTTTTTTTTTTTTTTTTTTTTTTCAATTCCAATCGTCTCTGTTTCCAACACTCCTTCCTAATTATGCGTGGGCCAATCAGGTCACCGGGCGTGTAGATTCAGCCAATCAGAACAGCTGAAATGTCCTGCCACCCCCCCCCCCCCCCCCCCCTTCACCCCGACGCCCACCTACTCCCGTCCAGGGTTAACGCGGTCACAGTGGAAACATAAATAAAAAAAAATAATAGCCACATAATATGAGGCGGTCTCGGTTCTGATATCATCTCATTTAGCTTTTACTTTTTATTGGAATATTTGATTGATTAATAAATTGTCGACCAGTGAGAAGCATAAGCATCCGGCGTTATTAGTTTCACCTGTCAATTTGATTAAAGGTAATCATAAACAAATAAGGTAATTTCTTAACCAACAATGCATCTGAATAGACGATAGTAATAACATAAATGATAGTAATCATTATTAATATTATCATCATTATTAATGAGGGTAATAACAATAAAGATGATAACATAGTTATCATAATAATATTAATAATAATAATAATGATAATAATTATCATGATTGTTATTATTATTATTATTATTATCATTATTATTGTTATTATTATCATTATCATTATTATTATTATTGCTATTATTAGCATTTGATTATCATTATTATATTATCATCATTATTATTATCATTGTTGTTGTTATTATTACTATGATAATGATAATGGTAATGATAATGATAATAATATTAGTAAGTGTAATAGTAATAATAACAGTAATATAATTAATAGTGACATTAATAATAATAACGAATACAACAACAATAAAAACAACAACAACAACAAAATAATAGAATAATAATTATAATAATAACAATAACAACAACAATAATAACAA
>NC_061819.1:28403358-28405858 GCF_019202785.1 Penaeus chinensis | reverse complement strand
GCTGTAGTTGTCATTATTACTATCATCATTATTAATAATATAATTATTATCATTATATAACTATCTTTAACATAAAAAGAGTCCAAAAATTTCCTCTGCCTCTTGCTCTTCCTTGCTTTAGTCATAATATCTTTATAGTGTAAAGTGTGCTTAAATGTTTAACGGTTTTTGTAATGAGTGCATCTGCGCTAAAATTTTACAAACTCACATTTTCACTCTTCCGTTTACCAGAGTGAGTGCATCGATCCTTGAATTATATAGATAGATAGATAGATAGATAGATAGATATATGTATGTATATGTGTATATATATATTTATTCATACATATATATTTATAGATATATATACACACATATAAATGTATGTATATCCATACATATATATACATACATATATCCATCCAATAGTACATAAATACATATATATACATACATATATCCATCCAATAGTACATAAATACATATATATACATACATTTATCATAAACAGGTACACATGTATATACATACATACATAAATTCATACATATACACACATGCATATGCGTGCATAAATACTTACATGCATATACTATGTGCCTCTGTACTTCTGAAACTTTAGTGATCCTTTTCGAAACTGTCTTTTGGATATCAATGATTTGTAATTGTTTCATTTATGTGCAAAGTCCTCGTACATCTTTCTCATTATCCCGACAACAGTCGCCTGAATTTCGTCTTTGCGCTTGTGTTGGTTAGTCGGCGACCTGGTGTCTCCTTTGTTCCGTTAACAGGGTTCATAAAGGCACTTCCCGCTAATGGAAACCGCCTTGCCGCATGAGGGAGGGAGGCTGAGGTCCCAGTGACCTGGTGAGCCGGATCAGAGGACAACTCATAGTACTGGGGTCACTAGTGCGGTATAAGACAAAATGGCTCCCACGCGCACTGGCTCCCTCCTTGATGACCTACACTATCCCTTGGCTAATTCCTCTCGAACGTCAGCTGTTGTCACTCTGGAACATTTCCAGGTTCCAAAGGGAAAGGATGGGAATCGGTGAGGGGAAAAGTCCTCCTCAATCCCGTCACGGAAATCTTAACTGGTAAATATGAATGTATTGCATATAATAAATATCTTGCGGTGAAGACCATTGTTGGCATGTCCATCATGGATCTTGATATTTTTGAAGTACAAAAATGTGTCAACGTGATACTCAGATCAACCCTCAGCCAGATGGTAGCCTGATAGTCGAAGTTCCATCGCTAGACGAGAGTGATCATCTGCATGCGGTACGTGACATTCCTGGGGCTCAAGTCCCATGTATTCTTCACAAAACACTCAATCTTTGCAAGGGAATTGTCTTTCCCCTTGACTTGATGAGGCATTCGGAAGAGAAACTGTCCGAGGAACCTAAGAAGTTTAAGGTAGTGGCAAAAAGCATTTTAAGAAGGAAGTTGATGGTATACGTATGTCCTTCTCGTATACGTTAGGTTAGCATGAAAAGGCTTTACCTCAAGGTAAGGCCTTATGTGCCCAATCCTGTGCAATGTTTCTACTGCCAGGGTATTGGGCCAACTCTTGTCGCCTTTGAAAAATAGACTATCAAGAGTGTGTGTGTCAAATGTGGTACAACATGTCTTTAAGGAGATGACAATTGTCAAAGTTCAGCTATTATCACTGCAAAGAAGCTCAGGAAGTTCCTACAAAGCAGTGTAACAGGTATAAATTTGAAAAAGAAATATTGGTAATTAAAATCAAGGAGAAAGTTTTCCAGAGGCAAAACGTTGTGCTCGTGTGCTATTCACACAGCTAGTTAAGTCTTTTGCCTCGGTTCTAGTACGACCTTCCTGTCATCCCTTAACCTCCAATACTTCTTGCGACACTCACTCTGTGACTACATTCGACCTCAGTTCGCAAGGGAAGCTTCGAATACAGAAACTACCTCTGGTGATTTGTTCCACCAGAAGCGGAGCAGGAGTTGGGGTCTATTGAGGAGACTCCTAATGTAAGGTCTTTGTGCAACCTTCGAGGAAGGACCATAATTTCATAACAACTAATCTCACTTATCAGAGATCTATCCCCAAGGATGTTTCCATACTTAGGATTTACAGACCAGTTTCTCTCGCCAGCTGCATCTACAATCTTGAGAAAATGGTAAACTTCAGGTTGACATGGCTACTAGAAAAGGAACTAGTGCTGCCCCTTTATCAATATAAGTTTAGAAAATTGAGAGCGATCACAGATGCTCGTGTGAGGATGGAGACTTCTCTACAGAATTCCTTCGCAAAGCAATGGCACATGTTAGCAGTCTTCTGTGACCTTGAAAGCATGGCATAATCATGAAGCTGTATGACATTGTTTAAGAGGAGCATTACCTACCTTCGTACAAAGTTTCCTTGCTGATAGGAAGTTTAGAATGAGACTACATGAACCTGATTTACTACATGAGACTACAAAGGATTCTGGGATCTCCTACATCCAGATCAATTTTCAACCCCCTTAAAAACATCCGATCATATGGTAGAA
>NC_061819.1:28383358-28390858 GCF_019202785.1 Penaeus chinensis | reverse complement strand
ACAATATTGTTTCATTTCTTATT
Organism: Penaeus chinensis; assembly: GCF_019202785.1. Classification (NCBI taxonomy): domain Eukaryota; kingdom Metazoa; phylum Arthropoda; class Malacostraca; order Decapoda; family Penaeidae; genus Penaeus; species Penaeus chinensis. Next base: position 28,390,835 of record NC_061819.1, on the reverse strand, counting down.
GTGGCTGTGTTACTGTCTATGACTTTACGTGGTTACAGTTAGCCGAAAAAAAGGTGTTTTTTTTACCATCTAAACCTAAAAGCATATTAAAAGCAGACATCTTGTTCGTAAGTCATGCCTTGCAATACACGGATTTTACCCCTGACAGAAATCCCACACTTATTTTCATTCTCGCCACCCTCGGCTTCAGAATCATCGGCATGATTTATGATTCTTCCTCCCTGGCTTTCTAAGGCCTTACGCAGTCCTCCTACAGTATATTCGTTGATCGGTCATCTTGCAATCGCCGAATCTGATTTGCTGCAAGTTGGAGAGGCAATTCTCTTGCGATGGTAAGAAAGAAGGACAAATTTTCTTGCGAAGGGAATCTTTTAAATGCGTCTGGAAAATTGGAAAATATGCATTACAAAAGAAATGGGATTTATGCAAAGCGAATGAGAATGGAAGCGGCAGGGCTGTGTATTTGCATTAATTTAGAAGCCGCAAGTCGTGATTTTCTTTTCAGTTAATGAAGCTTATCATTTCTGTATAAATCTAAGCATATAGTATTGTGAGGCAGCTCATTTACTTTGCAAAAAATGGATAGATATTCACATGAATAAACAAATGGCTGTGAATGATATAACAAATAATGATAGTCATATGCATCCATATATAAGCATATGTACACATGAATTTATATCCATACACATACACATTCACACGTCAAAAAAATACAGATCGACAGAAATATAACTGAAAGACTGGATATATGGATGCCAAACAAAGCAAAATTAAGAGATATGTGAAATCGTGGATAGGAAAGCAGATTGAAAGACTGGTATATAATTAAATTGAGATAATATGACTGCACCATAGACAATTTCGGTCTACCTAAGAAGAAGAAAAGAACAACCTTCAGATAGTTTGAATTTCTGTGGAGTACTGACATCATTTATAAGAGCAATGAATGCCAAATGCAGTGGTTTAGGAAGGTATGAATGAAATCGAAGCAGGAGGCATTTCATAGGTAAGTGCTGATCATCTAAAACCTGTTTGTATACAAGACGCCCTGAATAGCATCCTCATTTCCCAACTGGTTTAGAAACGCATATTAGATCTTTGAAATCAATACTCAAGCCGTCGGGGGATATGGGTTACTAGGACCGGCATATAACGATAATTATCAACATGTCTCATACAGAGAAATGGATTAACTACCAAGTTAATGCAAGGAGAGAACGTAAGCTCCGACAGGTCTTGGCAATGTACATCCATTTGTGATAGTAGTAGACTATATTACAAACATAATTGCATTATCAAATGATTAGAAAGGCAGTTATAAAATTTACCTTCTTGATTATATAGTCTTACCCATATATATAGTATATGCACACTATAGCTACACGTGTGTGTGTGTGTGTGTGTGTGTATGTGTGTGTGTGTGTGTGTGTGGGTGTGTGTGTGTTTGTGTGTGTGTGTGTGTGTGTGTGTGTGTGTGTGTGTGTGTGTGTGTGTGTGTGTGTGTGTGTGTGTGTGTGTGTTTGTGTGTGTGTGTGTGTGTGTGTGTGTGTGCGTGTGTGTGTTTGTGTGTGTGTGTGTGTGTGTGTGTGTGTGTGTGTGTGTTTGTGTGTGTGTGTGTGTGTGCGTGTGTGTGCGTGTGTGTGTATGTGTGTGTGTGTGTGTGTGTGTGTGTGTGTGTGTGTGTGTGTGTGTGTGCGTGTGTACAGGTAGATAGAAAAATTAAAATTAATGTCAGATATATAAATGTATGTATGTGTGTGTGGGGGGGGGAGGAGGCTCGTGCGTCTAAAGCGAGCTCGATGACGTAAATGTCAGACCACTCTTGTTTGCGTCTGTATACCTCCTTCACGTAACACACGTTTCGTATTGCATGAAATTTCGCGCTCTCCTCCTGGAAAACATTTCACAATACTTGCTCCTTCGTCAGGTTCTGAAAGGGATTTTTTCTTCTTCAAGCCTTAGCATCATGGGAGATCGTGAAGCTCATCCCTGTAGCTTCCCTCTCTGACCTCTTTTCGTGCGTCTGAGTTCCGAGCTCAAGCGATAGTGAAGCGAAGTTCCTTAAGCGCTGTTCTTTGTCACTTGGCCTTCTTGAAATCGTCCAACTTGAGCTGTTGCCAGTTGAAGATGCAGTGCGTTTCCCTTGGCAAGACGGAAAGACACACTTCCTACAAAGGAGAAGCGTAAGTTGCAAATGAGTTATCCTATTTTCAGGAATGGTGGAAATATATAACGAAAGAAAATCGGGCTTATGCAAAGGGACAAGCAGTACTGTGTGTCTTGCAACATTTTCTCCTCATTGAAATCCAGTTGTTCTGTGTCGTAATCTTTCTTACAGGCGCATTTTTACACGTAAATCTAAACATAAATGGGAAGAAATATTACGATAATTCTCATTTCAGTTTCTTTTCGTAAAGTCTTTCTTTACAAAGTTATTCTGCCTCTTGGCCTCCCCTGCCAAAGTTACATAGATATTTTTAACGAATAAAATGGCTTTTACGTTTTCACCTTTCCATTTATTTATTTCATTTACTTGTTACACTTTTCCACTATTTTCCACTTCAGAGCTTCCATTAACCTGTGCAGGAAAAGAGAGACCCTTGCTTTTTCCCTACATACATACATACGAACAAAGGATACGTGTGCGTGGATATGTGCTCAGATAGATAGAAAGAGGCAAATGGATTGGAAGGTGAATAGACAGATTGACTCACGTTCTATGATCCGAAATGCTACTGACGCGATATGCATCTTCATTGATCTGCCCATATTTAAGAAGCCTAGTTTCAGTTACATCTGGATCTGTTCATCTAATTCGGTATAGCAGGACACTCCTAACATTACCTTTACTATTGGTCAAGGAATACGGTGTAGCACTGTGAACAGGACAAAACGGCTGTTCATCCTTTGAGCTTCTCTTGACTATACGCATGAGCATATACTGTACCTCTGTAATATGACCTTGGTTATATGATGCTGCAAGCCAATTAGACCAAGAAATCACGAAATAGCGCCATTGACAAGCGGTCATCATAAAGTTTTTGTAAATACAACGCTCACAATAACGACCTCATTTCTCAGCTTTTTAGAAAGGTGTTAGGTCTTTGAAATCAGGGGGATATAGATTACCAAATTCATTGTATTCCTACCATTATGAACATGTCTACTATAGAGAAACGGATTCGCTACCGAGTTAATCCCGAGAGAAAGCATAAGCTGTAAAGGGTCTCTTGGGAGTGTACGCTAAACTCTAATCTTATTAGGCTAATCAGGCCCTATACGCGCATCAACTGTGCTGCCAGATAGAGTCAAAAGGCTACTCAGAAGTTTATGTCTTATCCATATGTATATCACATGTACGTGCAAACACATCTGAGATATACACTTACTTGCCCTTAGCGAGATCAATTGGTACGCATACACTCACACACACACACACACACACACACACACACACACACACACACACACACACACATACACAAACACACACAGACACACACACACACACACAGATGTACATAAATATATATATATGAATATATACATATATAGGTATAACTATGCATATATATATACATATATGACCACCGCGATGGCTCAGTGGTTAGAGCACTGGACCCCAAACCCTCATGGTCCCGAGTTCAATTCCCCGTCGCGGCAGTCGTAAAAACTGCCTTCGCTCTGACTGCTCGCTCGAGGCCGATCTCACGGCGAGAAAACGACATATCGCCTTGAGAAGTCAAACGCAGGCGTTTGTTAAGCGCTGTTAATTAGAAAGGGCATCCAATCAGGCAAGGGTGAGACTGCCAAATAACCTTTCAAATAAGAGGATTGAGAGAAATAAGTATATATATATATATATATATATATATATATATATATATATATATATTTATTTATTTATACATATATAAGTATATATATACATATATATATAATAGATAATAATAGATAAATAGATATACGTGTGTGTGTGTGTGTGTGTGTGTGTGTGCGTGTGTGTGTGTGTGTGTGTGTGTGTGTGTGTGTGTGTGTGTGTGTGTGTGTGTGTGTACGTGTGCGTTTGTGTGTTGTGTATGTGTGCGTGTGAGTGAGAGTGTGTAAGCGAGAGCGTGTATCTGTATGTATGTGTGATCTAATCATTTTAAGCTTTATAGTAATTGTAAACAGCGTGCACTTTACCTCGGTATATACATGAATATCTACATACATCTGACCAGCAGATCAGCTGATTGCTATATTGTATTTTGAATTAGTGTGCAAATAATCCAGCTGGAGTAGGCACCAGTTCGTAAAAGTTGCTCTCAGATTATTTGCATTTCTGTGGAGGCTTTTCAAATAATTTCCAGAAATTATTCTGATTACAGTGATTAAGAAAAAAATGTTAATGACAAGTAAGTGTGAATGATATCACCTTATTCTGACACTTTCTTAACAGCAGAACATTGGGTATAAGTGAAGGGTATTTGGTTATCCCTTGTGTTTCCCTCGTATACTTTCCGCATTAACGTAAGCTCTGTGGCATGAACTCGCTTTCATGAAGTTCACTTTGGCAACATGGATTCCCGCTTGATAGATAAGCGTGTGGCATGTTACAAAAGCCCTTTTGTATTCCGAAATAGCGCCATTGATAATCCTGGCTCAAAGGGAAGCGCGTTTGTTTACTTGTAATTTGTTTGTAAACAGGATCCTCTGAATAACAGTCCAATTTGCCAACTGGTTCAGAAATATGTATTAGATCTCTGCAATCGATACCAAAGCCATCGGTTACCAATAGCCATATATTCGTACAAATATCGTGGATAATACGCCAGAAACGGAATCACTGCTTCGTTCATCCAGGGAGAGGAAGGAGGCTCCCGGAGGAATCTCGAGAGCGAACCACGACCTAATCGAGGCGGACGGAGCGCGCTATATAGTGTTTAGCTTGCATACTGAATGTCTGTAATTCCTCGACGGTTAGCATGCGACTATAACCATACACACTACACACCTAAATACACATACATACATAAAGATAGACCATACATACATGCATGCATATGTGAATACACGCACACACACACAAATATATATATATGCATATATGTATGTATATATGTATATATATATACATATATATGTGTATTTATGTGTATATATATGATAATAATAATAATAATAATGATATCAAAGATAATAATGATAATAATAATAACAAAGATAATAATAATGATAACGACAATAACAATAATAATATAACGCCAGTAAAACAATGATGATAATAATAATGATAATAATATTTCTAAAACTATTTTTATTATTATTATCATTATTATGTCATCATCACTTTATCATCATTATTAAAATTATCATCATTATTAGTATTCTTATTATCATTATCATTATCAGCTACTACTCCTACTGTTACTACTACTACTATTATTATCATTGTTACTACCATCATAAAATAACAATAGTAATAGAGACAACAACAAACCAACAACACCAGTTACAATGATACCCACGCTAACAATATTAAAACACGTCAGGCAGCATTGACCGTAACTCTACCGAAGACGACCGCCAGTGCCCGCCCCCGCGACCACACGAAAGGGACCAAATAAGGCCTTCGAGCCGGGCCTTCCCTTCCGCTCGTTGACTCGTTATTAGGCCACGTCTGGGATGCGCGGAAATGGCAGGACTCCGGTGAATTCGTTTTCTGACAAGGACCTCTTTACATTTCCCTTGGCTGGACTGGCTGGGATGACATGCTATTTCTGTTTTCCTTTTCATCAGCTGAGAGGCGGTCTGTGTGTTTGTCTCTCAGATGGTCTGTCACTTTCTCTCTCTCTCTCTTTCTCTCTCTTTCTCTCTCTCACTCTTTCACTTTCTCTTTCTCTCACTCACTCTCTCTCTCTCTTTCACTCTCTCTCTCTCTTTCACTCTCTCTCTCTCTCTCTCTCTCTCTCTCTCTCTCTCTCTCTCTCTCTCTCTCTCTCTCTCTCTCTCTCTCTCTCTCTCTCCCTCCTCATCTCGCCCCCTCCCGCCTCCTCTTTTGGCGACGTCTCCCTGGACTTCTAACTGACGGAGGCGAAGGAGGGCGAAGGCGAGAGGGTGGGGGGGGGGGGGGGGGGTCGTCTTGGCAATGGGATTTTCAGAGGCGGTTATCCTCTCAGGGAAGCGCTGGCTGAGGATTTCCCTTTCATCTATTTTGGTTTTGGTTATTTGTAGAAGCTGCGGTTTTGAGATTATATTTTACTCTGTGTGTGTGTGTGTTTGTGTGTGTGTGTGTGTGTGTGTATGTGTGTGTGTGTGTGTGTGTGTGTGTGTGTGTGTGTGTGTGTGTGTGTGTGTGTGTGTGTGTGTGTGTGTGTGTGTGTGTGTGTGTGTGTGTGTGTGTGTTTGTGTGTGTGTGTGTGTGTGTGTGTGTGTTTGTGTGTGTGTGTGTGTGTGTGTGTGTGTGTTTGTGTGTGTGTGTGTTTGTGTGCTTGTGTGTGTGTTTGTGTGTGTGTGTTTGTGTGCTTGTGTGTGTGTGTGTGTGTTTGTGTGTGTGTGTGTGTGTGTGTGTGTGTGTGTGTGTGTGTGTGTGTGTGTTTGTGTGCTTGTGTGTGTGTGTGTGTTTGTGTGTGTGTGTTTGTGTGCTTGTGTGTGTGTGTGTGTGTGTGTGTGTGTGTGTGTGTGTGTGTGTGTTTGTCTTTATGCACATGTGTCTCCCACTGTTGCGAAAGTAGTAAAAACAAATTAATGTTGATGATTATACATGTAGAATAACAGTGCAGCTTTTTATTAAGAAAGAATCAGAGATGAAAGGGAAACATATTTCATATAAATAAGCAAATATCATAACACTAGAGGTACTTACCCTTTAACTGTCTCTGTTACACAATATGGAAAATAACAACACTGCATAAAATACATGCTTTCCTGAGTAGTAAGGGAATTAACAATAACAAAACCAATAAAAAGGCTATGTAACATACATATCTATATATATACATATATATATATATATATATATATATATATATATATATATATATATATATATATATATAATGTATATATATATATATATATATATATATATATTCATATATATAATGTGTATATATATTAATTTCATGTGCAATATTATCCATTATATCATATTCTGTCAAGTAATTTCCAACAGAAAATGGTCCAAAAAATATACATTTTTAATGCCAATCTATTAATACAATTATATCACCGAGTGCTAATTTGATTTATATCACCCATCCGTGATTCCGGATTTATTATCGTAATAAAACCATCAACGGTTCAGATTTTTTTACGCTTTTTGCCGCGTAACTCAATTTTTTAACCGATCCGGGAGTACTTTATATACGATCTTTTGCAAGAACCTACATGGTCCTTGCGCTTTTTTTCTTTCTTTCTTTCGTCGTTTTTGCCTCTTCCTTTGCTTTCTTCAGCTTCTCTTTCGTGTTATTCTTCTTCTTCCCGTCTCCTT
>NC_061819.1:28363358-28365858 GCF_019202785.1 Penaeus chinensis | reverse complement strand
GACAGTATCGAGATTCCCCAGGCTTTATTTGCTGACTACCGACAGAACAGTGAACTGGTCGTCATTGTGTATATCGGGCAAGCGAGAACGAGAGGTCAACTTAAAGCGTTGGAACCTACCCTGCACAAGTCGGAGATTTTGCATTCTGGATCGTCTTGTATATCATTTATTTAAAGATATCCATGGGTGAGCGAACAAAACTTCACAAATCTTAGGACAGAGGTAAACAGAGTAACGAGTGGCGAGGCTGTTAACGAACTCCGAACGGAAGAATAAGGGAACGGCATATAAGGTGCTCATGTAATGCTATCGGGCGGAAGTAAGGAGGCAATAAAGATATGAGATGACATATCAGGAAGGTTAAATGCACGCTCTAGCTCCGATTCTGCGATTTATGCTGGGCAGAAATGTTTGTACGTAACTATAGCAAGGATAGTTATTTGTAAATACAGGGATATGCAAGGTCTATTATAAGCGTGTTATTCACACACCAGACGGACAGAGAGAGGGAGAGGGGGAAAGAGAGAGAGAGAGACAGAGACAGAGACAGAGACAGAGACAGAGATAGAGACAGAGACAGAGACAGAGACAGAGACAGAGACAGAGACAGAGACAGAGACAGAGACAGAGACAGAGACAGAGACAGAGACAGAGACAGAGACAGAGAGACAGAGAGACAGAGAGACAGAGAGACAGAGAGACAGACAGGCAGACAGGCAGACAGAGACAGAGAAAGAAAGAGAAAGAAAGATAAAGTAAGAAAGACGGAGAGAATAAGAAACACACACAGAAGGCAACAGTGCAACAACACAAACAAATAAACCAACAAACAAATTAATTAAGTATATAAACAAACATACAGATATAAGAACAACTCTCCCAGCCATGGTTCGGAAAATCTAAAGCGACCTGCTCTCGGCGAGGAACTCTCTCTCCATCTCTGCCTTGCGTCGAGGAAAAAACCTGCATTGACAAAGGCCCTTAAATTATTCCATGCATAAACGTTGATGTGTTATGTAGTCTAATGGGTTTTTGAGACTCGGTTTATCTTTATCGTTATTACTTTTTCTTTGTGTGTCTTTGCATTGCCAGGGTCATTATTAGAACTGATATTGTTGTTGTATTTAAATTTTAATGATAGGCGTTTTATTGCTGTTATTGTTGTGTTTTTCTCTATTCCTGTTCTTTTATTATTTTCTTGTTCTTTATCTTAATTGACCTCTAATAACGATTATGATCATTATCATTCGTATCATTATTTTCTTTATTAACATTATTCTCATTATTATTGTTATTGTTATTGTTTTTATTATAATTATTATTATTATTATTATTATAACCATTTATGTTCTGTCCCCTGTAGTTTTTGGTGAAATTTGTTACATACAGATGACTCCACATGTGCTCAGCCGGCAAGGAGTCTATCAGTAGGCCCTAGTTACCAATCCTGATTTCCCCGTTCCTTGAATTGGCGGGAAAATTAATACCATTGCTATCGATATTGTTATTATCATTATTGATGTTATGATTATTAATTTGTCATTTAAATATTTTAGACAATGAAATGATACAAAAGTCCCTATCATAGAGTGAAAGAAAAGGGTAAACAGGTGATATTGGTAGTTCTAATAACTGGCTATTTGGTGATTAAGAACTTGTAGAGCCATCTATGTGTAAATACAATAAATAAACGTGTATTACAGTGGGCCTTGCATGTATTCTTGCCATATGGGGCGAATGGGTTAATATTATCATTATAAATAATATCATTATTATTATTACAATTGTTATTATTATTATTGTTAGTATTATCATCATTAATATCATTATTATTATTGTCATTACTACTACTACTACCATTACTATTATTGTCATTATCATTATTATTATTATCATCATTATTATTATTACCATCATTATTATCATTATTATTATTATTATTATTATCATTATTAATAATATAATTATTATTATCATTGTTATTATTATTAATATAATTTTTATTATTACAATTGTTATTATTATTATTATCATTATTATCATAGTAATCATTATTATTATTATTATTGATAATATTATTGTTATTATTATTATTATTATCATTATTTACATTATTGTTGTTGTTAGTATTATAATTATTGTTGTTGTTTTTATTACTATTGTTATTATTGATATTACTGATATTACTATTGATATTACCTTTATTATTACTAATTCTTATTATACTTATCATCATTATCATTATCATTATTATAAGCATTATTAGGATTATTATCTTTACTAATATTTTCATTATTATTATCATCATTATTATTATTATTATCATCATTATCATTATTACTACTACCTTTAATATTATTGTTATTATTATTATTATTATTATTATTAGTTTATTATTATCATTACTAGTATCATTATTATCATTGTCATTACTACTATTATAATTTTTATTGTTATTATTATTATCATTATCATTATTATTATCACTATTTTCCATTAT
>NC_061819.1:28345858-28348358 GCF_019202785.1 Penaeus chinensis | reverse complement strand
ATGATTATCATTTCCATTATTATTACTATTACTGCTGCTACTACTATTATTATCATTATTACTGCTTGTACTACTATTATTATCGTTAATATTGTTATCATTATTATCATTACTATTATCATTATTATTATTATTATCATTATCATTATCATTACCATTATTATTATTATTACTGCTACTATTATCATTATTATTATTATTATTATGATTATCATTACCATTGTTATTATCATTACTGCTACTGTAGTAATTATTATTATCATGGAATGTGTCAGCGGTTATGAACTTGACTCCTGTTCAGCGCTTCATTGTAACTGCATATCGATATCAACTTCACATACGAAAATAAAAAGTTTATAACAGTGATAAGTTTTAAGACAAAAGTTATACTGTTTGATCGGATTTTTTTTTTTTCAGGTATAATTCACTTTTCTTTTCATTCTTAGAATATGAAAATTGAGGTCATTTAATATTAGTATTAATGTTCATGAAAATAGAAATACTGATAATGATAAATAAAATGTTAATGTTGATAAGATGACAGTAATGACGGGGATAATATTAATAACAATAAGAATGATGATGACAGCAATAATGAGGATGGTGATGATGATGATGATGATGAAAATGATGATGATGATGATGGTGATGGTGATGGTGATGATGATGATGATAGTAATGATAATGATAATAGCAATGATGATAATAATAATGATGATGATAATGATGATGATTGTGATGATGATGATGATGATGATAATAATGATACTGATACTGCTAATGATAATGATAATGATGATGATAATGATAATGATAATGATGATGATAGTACTAGTCACAATCAATATATAATGAATCCTCATGGACTCACGCCCGAACGGTGGCCGGTGTCCCGAGCGCCCGGGTGGGTCTCGAGACCCGCATCGCAGAGTCAACATTTCAGCGAAACAGCGTTGCTTTATCAGTGTTTGCTTTCGTTCCCAAGCCTGAAATAACTGTTAACTCACTTGCACGTTCCAGGAGGCAGACCATTTCGCATTTAACTTTTCTATAGATTGCAGTAACTAATTCGGGCAGTCATTATAATTGCAATGTGATCATGACGACACGTATTAGTAATAATTTGAATACAAATGATGGTTATGAGAATAACTGCAAAGATACTGATAAGATGAATGGAGACAGGGAATGGAGGATGAAATGACGAAGGGAAGTGTGAAGTTAGCGAAAGAAACTGATGATATATGACTTTTCTTAACCCATCGACGAAGCAATACAGAAAGCAATGAATGGCAATATTGTTCAAGTTGCAGAAAATTAAGTGAAAGTTTATTGAAATGGATTTCTTAAACACAATTCTTTAAACCAAAAAAATAGAAAAACAACGTGATTTGTTTGATACTGTTAAAATTGAGGTTCATAAAATGTCGACACGCATCTCTCACACGTTTATGGTATGTTTTATGATAATAAACACAGCAATGATGCTTATAGTCTTAATCCAACATACAATAAACCACTGTCCGCCCCATTTATAAGAAATAGATAAATTCATATAAAACCATAAAAGTATTAAATGCAATATTCCACTTTAATAATTGTATGGCTTTATATGAATTTATCTATTTCTTATAAATGGAGCGGACAGTTTTACGTTCCACTAATGCACACTCTCCATTGTAACATTTGCATCACCAATGGACACCTTGAGATCAGTCTGAACAGCGACCACAGCAAGCTCACTTCTTCAGTAAAGAGGTAACTGTTAGGTGTAGCAGAGCCCGATACAACCTCACTGATAGGCACTTCTGTAGAAGGTCTTAGAAGAAAGAATATTCTCCTTCTGCTCCTGAGTGTTCCTTGGCACAGAGGGGAGGGTCCTGTTATGTCGAAGAATTCACGAACGATAGATACCGCAATCTTTGTAGAAATAATTTCAGTCTGTCTCGAATTTTCATATTCGGCGAAGAGAAAACAAAAATAAATTTTCTTCAATGACATCCCGCCTGCAAGATCTAAAACAGAGAAAGTTTTAGAACTCCCCAGGCGACGCACGCATCTCTGAGAAACACTTCAGAGAAACAGCAGCGGTTTATCGTTGTTTGCCTGCGTTTCCAGCCAAAGTTAACAGCTGGTTCGTGCTGGCATTGTTTTTAGAAGATTACAAGGAAATGGTATTCGGGGAAAGAAAACACGGAAGAAATGCTGCGTAATCTGATATGTAGCATGTGGGGGATGGCGGGACTGATTAAGGTTTTCATCTGGCGCTTCGAGATTAGTTGAGAAATGTGACTTCTGTTATATTATTTTGCCTTGGTATGTAATAAGTGTTGGGCGAGTCTAGCTTTCCGTGATAGACGTCTGTGTGATATCTATTTATTTCGTTAACCTCAAAGATATGAATAGTATTTGACATTTCATCCCCTACGTTTATTTTTCCAAACGTTCATTTTCTAGTCTTGCATTCCCACGTTGATCCAAAGCTTCGACACAGTCAAGG
>NC_061819.1:28318358-28330858 GCF_019202785.1 Penaeus chinensis | reverse complement strand
AGATACCAATAAATTTACTTGTGGTAAATGTGCTGGAAATCATGACACTGCTATATGTACTGAGAATACGCTCAAGTGTGCTAACTGTGGAGGTCCCCATCAATCTGGCTCTGCCGAGTGCAGCAGCTTGAAGAAGGAGACTGAAATATTAGCATACATGAGAGGACATGATGTTAGTTACCGTGAAGCCAAGAGGAAAGTTGAAGGTTTGACCAGCAAACCCAATACTTCCTACGCTTCAGCAGCAACTAACAACTCTTCCAGTGCAAACGGCATCAGTCAGGAACTTGCAGCTAAGGATAAAGAAATTGCTGAATTAAAGGAAACGGTCAAGGAATTAATGAGTCAAATCAAAGAATTGAAAGATACAATTCAACAAATTGCTGAATCAACCCAGCAAAAGCAGCAGCATCATAAGGAGGATGATACCAAAACACAGTCTGGATCGCACCTTCTCGTCCAGGCGGCTCCTGCTAGGACTTCGTCTGGTGTTTGGTCTGCTTCTCGAAGCAGATCATCCTCCACCGGGCGTCTCCCTGGCAGCGAGACGCAGGACATGGAGGCTACTGTCTCCAAAAATACCCATGGGAGGCCCCTGGGTAGCGAGGGAGAGGAGGACGAACCTCCCTCCCAGAAAAAGAAAATTAAAACTGGCGGACAAGGCACTTCCAAACCCCATAAAACGTAATCATCGCGTTAACCATTATACAATGGAACTGTCGAAGTATTAGATCTAAAGTAAACGACCTTAAATTATTAGCCTCGTCCTATGCTCCCGATATTATAGTCTTACAAGAAACACACTTAAACAACCTCGTCTGCGACGAGGTCGTATCACTCAGAAACTACCATTTGTGTCGGAAGGATCGTGAGGGTAGGGGTGGAGGCGGAGTCGCCATGTACATCCACCAAAGCCTCCCTTTTACAGAAGTGACTATTGATTCTACTTTGGAGGTTGTCGCATGCAAAGTAAAAATCAATAACACGTATCTGGCTACATGTTCGGTTTATTGTCCCCCTGATAAAGTGGTAATTTATGATGAGCTCTTTGCTCTTCAGGATAGTCTGCCACAAAATAAAGTAATTCTAGGTGATTTTAATGCTCATCATACATTATGGGGTTCCCTGCGGGCGGATGGTAGAGGTGAGCAAGTAGTTAAGCTGATTAACGACTCTGATTTAGTCCTTCTGAACGATGGTAGCCCAACGCGGGTAGACGATAATACCGGGAATTTGAGCTTTATAGACATATCACTGGTCTCATCATCAGTAGCAGCCAAGTGCCTGTGGCACACCATTGACGACTCGTTGGGAAGCGATCATCTTCCTATTTTGATTAAATATTCATGCGACACAGCAAGAACGCCTTCAGCGCCTAAATTTAACATAAAAAGAGCAGACTGGGTCGCCTTCACAAGGAGCGTCAAGCTCGAACTTGTTGGAGAAACCATTGATGATAAAGTAAACAATATTCAGAATTCGATTTTAGAAGCAGCTTTGCTATCCATTCCTAAAACTTCGACAGATAGCGTTAAGCATAGAGTTCCATGGTGGACACCAGATTGCCGCAGGGCGCTGTGCCGACGCAATAAGGCCTACAGGCTTTTCAAAAATAACATCAACAATGAGAACTTTTGCAACTACAAACTAGCAAGAGCTAGGGCTCGTAGAGTAATTAGACAAGCTAAAAGAGACTCCTGGCGTAGCTTTGTCTCTACAATCAATAGTAATACAAAAATATCAGAGGTTTGGTCCACTGTCAAAAAAATTAATAAAAACAAAACATCCTGCAAAATTAAAAACATCATCCACGAGGGAACAAATTTCGATTCACCAAAAGACATTGCTAATGTACTCGCCAGGCAGTTCTCTTATACAAGCAGCTCAGCAAACTACCATCCTGCTTTCCTGCCCACCAAGGAAGCCGCTGAGCTGCAGCCTATTCACTTTGCCACAGGAGATGACTTTGATTATAATAAAGACCTAACAATGAATGAGCTTGTCCGAGCCCTAGAAGCCTGTAGAGGAACATCCCCGGGCCCCGATGAGATTCGATATGAGATGATGAAGCATCTTAATCATGATGACATGATTAAGTTGCTAGAAGTGTACAATGAAATTTGGAAAAGCCACACTTTTCCAAACTCATGGCACTTCGCCCACATCATTCCTGTATTGAAAGGAGGGGGTAATCCCAGAACTGCCATCTCCTACCGACCAATTGCGTTGACAAGTTGCTTATGCAAGGTCATGGAACGAATTGTTAACAGTAGGCTATTGCATTTTTTAAATAGCAGTAATTTACTAGTTGACGAGCAGTGCGGCTTCCGAAAGGGACGCCAAACTCTCGATCAACTAGTAAAGCTGGACAGTCATATTCAAGAGGCAATTGCCAAAAAAGATTTTTTGATCTCAGTATTTTTAGATATAGAAAAAGCCTACGACATGACATGGCGATATGGCCTACTCAGAAAACTTTATGCTTTCGGATTACGTGGAAACTTGCCTTGTTTTATTCAAAATTTCATATCTGACAGAACGTTCTCTGTCAAACTTTTTGCCGACAATGTCACTTTTTCGGACATTTTTGTCCAGGCAAACGGGGTCCCACAAGGAAGTGTCTTGTCGCCAACATTATTTCTATGTATGATTAATGACATCCTACCAGCTCCCCCTCGAAATCTTAAATACTCACTGTACGCCGATGATTGTGCATTGTGGCATTCCAGCACCAATGCAGAGTTCTCGGCAAATCGTATCCAACTCGCATTGGATATGATTCATAACTGGGGCCTCCAGTGGGGTTTTAAGTTTTCCATTAGAAAGAGTATTGGGGTAATTTTTTCACATAGAAAGATACCAAATATCAGACTAACTTTAGATAACCACCCAATACCCATTCAAAATTCTGCTAGATTTCTTGGTCTACTCTTTGATTGTAGACTTAATTGGAAAGACCACATTGGTCAGTTAAAGAATAAATGTCAAAAAGCACTAAATTTATTAAAGTGCATTGCTGGTAATAAATGGGGAGCTGATAGGAAGTCTTTGCTAATGATATATAAAGCCCTGGTTAGGTCTAAAGTAGATTATGGGTCAATCGTGTATGATTCGGCATCGAAAACAAGTTTGAAAGGATTGGATGCTGTGCAGAATGCCTGTTTACGTGTGTGTCTTGGAGCCCTGAAGTGCACTCGGATCGAGCGTCTTGAGGTGGAGTCAGGAGTACCTCCCCTCCGACTCAGACGCGGCCAATTAGCCCTGACCTATGCCGCTAAGGTGGCTCGATACCCGAGCCATCCCAATGGCAATGGAGGCATTAGGCCCTTTGCCACGAGACTCCACGACCTCGTCGAGAAAGTCGGTATAGATCTCTCTACTATTGATACCCTGGTTCAGTCAAACATAGCGCCATGGGAAACACCCAATTTTTCCATCATGGAAGCTTGGCTTCCATCAGCTAAGGCCATGGCGCCGGAGGGTGAGGTACGCCAGCGGTTTAGAGAGATCCTTATTAAGCATTTATCCTTTTTTCATATATATACCGACGGCTCCAAGACAAATGAGGGTGTGGGTGCGGGTGTATGGTCGACTGAATGTGAACTAAAGTTTAGACTGCCGAATCATACATCGATCTTTCTTGCTGAACTTTTTGCCATTGACAAAGCTATTGATTTTGCTCTATCGACGACCCACGATAGAATAGTCATTTTTTCCGATTCATTAAGTTCACTTAAAGCTATTAAATCCTTAGATACCACTAAAAATGAATTGCTGGGTAATATCATTCGTAAATTACACGGTGCCAACAAATCAATCAAACTAATATGGGTACCAGGCCACTCTGGCATCCATGGCAATGAACAGGCTGACAAATTAGCCGGGTCAACTGACGATTTGGACATTACCATAATTCGTACAGATCTCAGGTGTTTTGTGTCTCTTATAAAAGCAAAAATACATCTCCTGTGGCAAAGTGAGTGGACCAACCTCCAAATAAACCACAAACACAAAACCACAATAGAACCGTGGTTTACATCATACCGAAGAGAACGAAGGGAGGAGGTGGTGTTGGCCCGCCTTAGGGTCAACGCAACAAGATTAACCCACCTCACTCCCTACATTGAGAAGACCTTCCCTCCACAATGCCCCGACTGCAACATCAACCTTACAATAGACCATATATTAACAACTTGCCATAAATACAACAACAATAGAATACCACTCAAAAATTACTTCCAAATCAAAAACATAGAATTTACAACATCAAACCTTTTAGCAGATGATGAAAAAATAATAAATAAAGTAATTGCTTTTCTAAGGGAGACAAAACTTTATGACCTTATATAGATTGATAGAATGAATAGGATCCATTGGCTTAATGACCTTGGCCATGTGCCGCTGGTTGATAGCCAAGAAATCCAAAAAAAAAAAAAAAAAAAAAAAAAAAATGCCAACTACCACTCGTGTTCGAACTCTTGATGAGGCAACACCTTGTTTAAACGCAGTAACAACAAGTACAAAGTCTTGTGCCACTTGAGCTACCCTGGAGCCCGGGGCCTCTTGTCTCGCTTGACATTGTTGTTCCTGAGTTCTTTTAACGTAAATAGCTGTAAAGTAAAATCCTGTAATTGCAGAACATTTGTTGTGCTTTGCCAGCACCTTCAGTGCTCTTGCTTTGCAGGTGACACGAGACTACAGTAGTAGTAGTCAGCACCCCACCCCAGACCCGCAGCTCTCTTCTACACCAGGGTAGCCCTTGTGGCTTTGACCCCTGGGTAGGGAGGCCCAGTAGTCTGGGGCGTCATTTGGGCGCACTTTTTCTTTGGTCCTGAAATCTTTTCCTTTATAATGTGACTTTCCTGAGCCTACCGGAGTTCCTCGGAACTCCCGTATTCGCTTGGGGGGTGGGCATTGAATTACCGTCCTTCGCCTAGGCAAGTTCGGCGGTAAGGAAGTGTCCCACACATAACTCGATCCCTCTGTGGTACTGGAGAACGCAACCAGGCTTCCACTGAGGGGGTAGAGGACGAAATACTGATCTACTCTCTTAGCTATTGCAGTTAGGTTGATAACAACAGTTAAGAGGTTTTTGTCCCTTCAGGACTACGACTTTGAGCAGAGGGGTCGGACCTGGTCCGATACCCAGAATGAATGACTCCCCGGCTACCCCTTCTCCTCCTCAAGGAGGGGGGGCGACTCATGACCACTCTCTGACAACGAACAATGGTACCCCCACTAATGACAAGACGAGACGACCAATTTTCAAAATCCCCACCCAGAATGCAAGGTTCGCGAATGTAAAATGCGTGAACGAAAATCAGTCGCTTATGAACGTAAACCCCTTTATCATCAAAAAGGTCCTTGATGGTCAAGTGGACGGCGATTTTGATTTTGTAAAAAAATTGCGAGATGGAAGCCTCCTTGTAAAAGTACAATACAACTCCCAGATTAAGGATTTACTTAAGCTGACGCAAATTCATGATCTTCGAGTTAAAGTAACTATTCCTATTGGCCCAAATACCTGTAAGGGAGTAATCTTTCACAGGGATTTGAGGACGATGGAAGAAAGTGAAATTCTTGAGAGCATGAAGGACCAAGACGTAGTGGACGTTCATTGTATGACCAAGAAGGACGGGAATGTACGAACGAAAACTGGACTGTGTTTTTTGACCTTTGCTTTGAATAAAATCCCAGAATATGTCAATGTCGGTTATGAACGTGTTCAAGTAAGACCTTATGTCCAAAAGCCAATGCATTGTAATAGATGCCAAAAATTCGGACACACCTCATTAAGATGTATTGACAAAGATTCTTCTAAATTCACTTGCCGTAAATGTGCTGAGGCCCATGACACCAGCACATGTACTAGCAAAATTTCCAAATGTGCTAACTGTGAAGGTCCCCATCATTCAGGATCTGCCGAGTGCAGCATCCTGAAGAAGGAGACTGAAACATTGGCATATATGAGAAAGCATGAAGTTAGTTATACTGAAGCTAAGAGGAAAGTGGAAAGTTTGACACACAAACCTGATACTTCCTATGCTGCAGCAGTAACTAGCAACACCCCTAGTGCAAGTGATGTCAGTCAACAGCTTGCAGCCAAGGATAAGGAAATTGCTGAACTTAAACAAACCGTTAAAGAACTAAACATTAAAGTATATCAACTGACAAAATTGGTCGACCAAATGGCTGCATCAACCCAGCCAAAACATCATAAGGAGGAAGATACCGAATCACAGTCCGGAGCGCACCTTCCCGTCCGGGCTACTCCTGTGAGGACTTCGTCTGGCTCGCGATCGGTTTCTCGAGAGAGAAGCAGGTCGCAGTCTGTCAGTCGTCTCCCTCGCCAGGAGGTGCAGGACATGGAGGCTTCTGTCTCCAAACCATCCCGTGAGAGGTCCCCGGGAAGCGAGGGAGAGGAGGCGCCTCCCTCCCATAAAAAGAAAATAAAAACTGGTGGACAAGGCACTTCCAAACCCCATAAAACGTAATCATCGCGTCAACCATTATACAATGGAACTGTCGAAGTATTAGATCTAAAGTAAATGACCTTAAATTATTAGCCTCGTCCTATGCTCCCGATATTATCGTTCTCCAAGAAACTCATTTGACAAACCTCATCTCGGACGAGGTCGTATCGCTCAGGAACTACCATTTATGTCGGAAGGATCGTGAGGGTAGGGGTGGAGGCGGAGTCGCCATGTACATCCACCAAAGCCTCCCTTTTACAGAAGTGACTATTGATTCTACTTTGGAGTTTGTCTCATGCAAAGTAAAAATTAATGGCACGTATCTGGCTATATGTTCAGTTTACTGTCCGCCTGATAAAGTGATAATCTATGATGAGCTTTTTGCTCTTCAGGAACGTCTGCCACAAAATAAAGTAATTTTAGGTGATTTTAATGCTCATCATACGTTATGGGGTTCCCTACGGGTGGATGGTAGAGGTGAGCAAGTAGTTAAGTTGATTAACGAATCTGATCTAGTCCTTCTGAATGATGGTAGTCCCACGCGGGTGGACGATAATACCGGGAATTTGAGCTTTATAGACATATCACTGGTCTCATCATCAGTAGCAGCCAAGTGCCTGTGGCACACCATTGACGACTCGTTGGGAAGCGATCATCTTCCTATCTTGATTAAATATTCATGCGACACAGTGAGAACGCCTTCAGCGCCAAAATTTAACGTAAAAAAAGCAGACTGGGTCGCCTTCACAAGGAGCGTCAAGCTCGAACTTGTTGGAGAAACCATTGATGATAAAGTAAGCAATATTCAGAATTCGATTATAGAAGCAGCTTTGCTATCCATTCCTAAAACTTCGACAGATAGCGTTAAGCATAGAGTTCCATGGTGGACACCAGATTGCCGCAGGGCGCTGTGCCGACGCAATAAGGCCTACAGGCTTTTCCAAAAAAACATCACAAATGAGAACTTTTGCAACTACAAACAAGCAAGAGCTAGGGCTCGTAGAGTAATAAGACAAGCAAAAAGAGACTCCTGGCGGAGCTTTGTCTCTACAATAAATAGCAATACCAAAATATCAGAGGTTTGGTCCACAATCAATAAAATCAATAAGAAAAAAACATCTTTCAAAATCAATAACATCATTGAAGAGGGAAATAACATCGATTCACCTAGAGACATTGCTAATGCACTCGCCAGGCAGTTCTCTCATACAAGCAGCTCAGCAAACTATCATCACTCATTCCTGCCCATCAAGGAAGCGGCTGAGCTGCAAACAATTCACTTTGCCACAGGAGATGACTTTGATTACAATCAAGATCTAACAATGAATGAGCTTGTCCGAGCCCTAGAAGCCTGTAGAGGAACATCCCCAGGCCCCGATGAGATTCGATATGAGATGATAAAGCATCTTAATCATGATGACATGATTAAGTTGCTAGAAGTGTACAATGAAATTTGGAAAAGCCACACTTTTCCAAACTCATGGCACTTCGCCCACATCATTCCCATATTGAAAGGAGGGGGTAATCCCAGATTTGCCATCTCCTACCGCCCAATTGCGTTGACAAGTTGCTTATGCAAGGTCATGGAACGAATTGTTAACAGTAGGCTATTGCATTTTTTAAATTCCAGTAATTTGCTAGTTGACGAGCAGTGCGGTTTCCGAAAGGGACGCCAAACTCTCGATCAACTAGTAAAGCTGGACAGTCATATTCAAGAGGCAATTGCCAAAAAAGATTTTTTGATTTCAGTATTTTTAGATATAGAAAAAGCCTACGACATGACATGGCGATATGGCCTACTCAGAAAACTTTATGCTTTCGGATTACGTGGAAACTTGCCTTGTTTTATACAAAATTTCATTTCTGACAGAACGTTTTCTGTCAAATTGTTTTCTGACAATGTCACTTTTTCGGACATTTTTGTCCAGGCAAACGGGGTCCCACAAGGAAGTGTCTTGTCACCAACTCTATTTCTATGTATGATCAATGACATCTTACCAGCTCCTCCTCGGAATCTTAAATACTCACTGTACGCTGATGATTGTGCATTATGGCATTCCAGCAATAATGCAGAATTCTCAGCAAATCGCATCCAATTGGCACTGGATATGATTCATAACTGGGGCCTCCAGTGGGGTTTTAAGTTTTCCATTAGAAAGAGTATTGGGGTAATTTTTTCACATAGGAGGAAGCCGAACATCAGGCTAACTCTAGACAACCACCCAATACCTATTCAAAATTCTGCAAGATTTCTTGGGCTACTTTTTGATAGTAGACTCAATTGGAAAGACCACATTGGTCAGTTAAAAAATAAATGTCAAAGAGCACTAAATTTATTAAAGTGCATTTCTGGTAATAAATGGGGAGCTGATAGACAGTCTTTGCTAATGGTATATAAAGCCCTGATTAGGTCTAAAGTAGATTATGGGTCAATCGTGTATGGCTCGGCATCGAAAACAAGTTTGAAAGGTTTGGATGCTGTTCAGAATGCTTGTTTGCGTGTGTGTCTTGGAGCCCTAAAATGTACTCGGATCGAGCGTCTTGAGGTGGAGTCAGGAGTACCTCCCCTCCGACTCAGACGCGGCCAGTTAGCACTGACCTATGCCGCAAAGGTGGCTCGAGACCCGAGCCACCCTAATGGCAATGGAGGCATTAGGCCCTTTGCCACGAGACTCCACGACCTCGTCGAGAAAGTCGGTATAGATCTCTCTACCATCGATACCCTGGTTCAGTCAAATATAGCGCCATGGGAAACCCCCAATTTTTCTATCATGGAAGCCTGGCTTCCATCAGCCAAGGCCATGGCGCCGGAGGGTGAGGTACGCCAGAGGTTCAGAGAGATCCTTATTAAACATCTATCCTTTTTTCATATATATACCGACGGCTCCAAGACAGATGAGTGTGTAGGTGCGGGTGTATGGTCGACTGAATGTGACCTAAAGTTTAGATTGCCGAATCATACATCGATTTTTCTTGCTGAACTATTTGCCATTGATAAAGCCATAGATTTTGCACTATCGACGACCCACGATAGAATAGTCATTTTTTCCGATTCGTTAAGTTCACTTAAAGCTATTAAATCCTTAGATACCACTAAAAATGAACTGCTGGGTAATATCATTCGTAAATTACACGGTGCCAACAAATCAATCAAACTAATATGGGTACCAGGTCACTCTGGTATCCATGGTAATGAACAGGCTGACAAACTAGCCGGGTCAACTGGCGATCTGGACACTACCATAGTTCGTACAGATCTCAGGTGTTTTGTGTCTCTTATAAAAGCAAAAATACATCTCCTGTGGCAAAGTGAGTGGACCAACCTCCAACTCACACAAAAAATAAAACCAACAATAGAACTGTGGGACACATCCCACAGGAAAAACAGAAGGGAGGAGGTGGTCTTGGCCCGTCTCAGGGTCAATGCCACCAGATATACCCACCTCACTCCCTATATCGAAATAACCTTTCCTCCACAGTGCCCTCAATGCACCACCATCCTCACCATAAATCACCTGCTAACAATCTGCCCAAACTACATCAACAGAAGACAACCACTAAAAAATTACCTTAGAATAAATAACATAGATTTTACAACACCAAATCTGTTATCAAATAATGAAAAAATAATAAGTAGAGTAATCACTTTTTTAAGGGAGACAAAACTTTATGACCTTATATAGATTGATAGAATAAATAGGATCCATTGGCTTAATAACCTTGGCCACATGCCGTTGGTTGATAGCCAAGAAATCCAACAAAGAAAGAAAGAAAGAAGCCAACTACCACCCCTCAACCCTCCACCCTATGGGAGGGATTGATTACACTCAGCACAGGGACATGAACAATAAGGATTCGCTTGCCGCCCCAATGCTGATGATGAAGAATTCCAACTTATTCAGACAAAAACGAAGAAAATGAAGACCGCTTCATGTGACTCTAGCAACGTGACTGACAAACTAACCAGAGAAAAGACCAACCAACGCGATCCCATCGACCCCAGGGACAGGTACATAAGACTGGCCTTTCCGGAGAATATGTCTACTGTCAATAAAATCAGATGTCAACCGTAGAATTAATGACATGCTTTACTATATTTATAACAATAATGTTGACGTTATCTATTTACAAGAGTCCTTCACATCGGTCATTAAAATAAAAACCGCCCCTAGAATTAGAGGTTACTACTCCTATATGAACACAGGAATGACAGGCCTATTGACTTATGTCATTGACACCATACCGCATAAGCTGGTGTAGAAGTCTGGTTACCATAATGTGCAATATCAGCATTTACATACTCGAATTGCCTCTGGGTTTTTCTCTCTGTAGAATGTACACACAAGGTGTTGACATTTTTAAACTGATTCACTGCCTAACATTTAGAATCATGGCACAATATGCATGGGAGGCTTTAATGCTAGGCATTATATATTTGGAGACAGTCAATGTAATGAAAATGGCGAAAAGTTCCAACATTTTGTGAAGAATATATTTATCACCATATGAACCGTATTTATGTTGACAAATGTAGAAAAGGTATGAATGATAATGAATATCTTCACAATACAAGAGATACGAATACGTATTTCTGACGAAGATATAATCGAAACCGGTCAAATACATCTCTTGTATTGTGAAGATATTCATTTTCATTCATAACTTTACTACATTATGGCCATATATGATACAGCCAGGCAAACTCACGTGGCAGGTGACAGACTAGATTACGTAATAGGAAGGAATCTTGTACATGGAAATATCAGAAGCATTTTTGCAACAGAGCTAATCAGTGACCACTTTGCAATTGTAACGAGATACGCTGTTGATAAGAGTCAATCTAAAAAAAAATCCTCCTTACCTTAAGCATCTCTTTAAAACACGCATTTATGGTTAGTATAACGATTACACAGAGACGAGTGTTGATAACTTCTCCATGGCCATGGCACTGATTACCACAACACCTAGGTCTGTCCAAATAAAACCTTAAAGAGGTACAGCTCACAATGCTCAAAACAACCTAAGTGGGTCGGTATCTCTACAGTATTAAGGGAACAAAACGTTTTGATATCTACGGGAATTAAAGACTCATATCAGAAATTAACACTTTGAACAGTTCCTACAAATTATTAACATTAGCATCTCAACGTCTAAGGTCTGAAAACAAATGAATTGACTCTCAGGCAAACCAACTAACACCCCGCAATTCCATAGTCCTCTTGCACAAGCAGATTATGCTCCTTAGTCAATGGGCTGGAGCGTCTAAACTGAGCTCATTTCCCACAAATATTCAGAATCACCTTAGTCAGTCTAAAATTGCACGTAAATTTGCCATTAAGATTGGATAATCTGTTACCGACCCCTCAGACTTTGCTGAGATTGCTGAGTGGGAACTGAACAATGCACTAATCAAAGGAAAATCGTCCGCCCCAGGTGAGGATGGAATTACCTATAGCATCCTCCACCTTATAGCTCAGGTATTTGGTAATCCCCTTTTTGTCACAAGGTATTCTGCGCAGTCATTCTAATCATCCCTATACCGAAACCAAACACTGATAAATATCGCCCAATGTCATTAACCCCTTGCCGACGGATACGACGGGTAGACACGTGCTTTGCCCACTGTTAGTACTTGTTTGATTGTTTATACACATAGATAGCTATACTTGTACTAAGTCACCAATGAGCCAGTTAGGAGTACTGCCCGTCTCGCCCGTTCACCCTTTTCTTTGATTTACGATATATTTTACATTATCTTATTTTGCTGTTACTAATATTAAAAAACATTATAATAATTATAATGTTTATAATAAAAATAACACCATCGATATCCATAGCACTAGTAAAAAACACGTTTTTCCCGCCAATTCAAATCACGTACGGTCACAAGGTCTACTAATTGACTCCTTTATGGCTAAGCACTAGCAGAGCCATCTATGAGCAGACATTTCACAAAAAAAAAAAAAGAAAATGGGCACAGCATTTTCCCCATTTTTTGTTCATTTTCCCCGACGGCATTGGGTTAAC
>NC_061819.1:28310858-28313358 GCF_019202785.1 Penaeus chinensis | reverse complement strand
GCAAAGCTTTGATACATAATCTTAATATGTTTACGGTAGAAATACTTATTTCTCGGTGTGTAAAAAGTCATCTAAACGCTTTGTGTTCACCCGGAACTTGAGTAGTTTTAAGAAAGAACCATCAAGAAAATTTTAAAACACGCAATCATATATATGATACTTTTTATGATAATGAATTCCTGAATATACATTTCTCGGCAAAACTTTATATATGCTAAGCAAGAAACAAATTATGCCTGATAATATATGACGTCATAATGACATGGAGAATCCGAGGTGAAAACGAGGTGCCAATCTGACACCTTTTTCCAAGATGGACGCAAGGCAATCTGAAATTGTAAAAAGAGGCCGCATCACTGGGGTGAGGGAAAGTAATTTCCCTCCCAGTGAATTACCCAGAAAACCGGGTATCTCACGCTTGATGGTATACAGGTGAATGAAGTGGAGGAGAAGAGCACCCTGAACGATCCGGATGCCCCTTCGCCAATGCTGTTAAAAATCGTACAAAGACCTACAGCTCTTGCTAACACAGTGAAGAAAACGTCTACGTTATCAAAGAGAGGCTGAACTAACGACATATATATATATATATATATATATATATATATATATATATATACGATATACATATATACATATATAAACACACACACACATATATAAATATATACGTAAATGTGTGTGTGTGTGTGTGTGTGTGTGTGTGTGTGTGTGTGTGTGTGTGTGTGTGTGTGTGTGTGTGTGTGTGTGTGTGTGTGTGTGTGTATGTGTGTGTGTGTGTATGTGTGTATATATATATATATATATATATATATACATATATATATATATATATATATATATATATATATATAAACGCCTGTGCTCCGCCTGCTGCCCTGAGCCCCATCTCATGGCGAGAAAGTCAAAACGCAGCCGTCGTAGGGGAAATCACCGCCGTGTCACAAGTGTTACTGCTTGGAACCGGGGTTGATTAGAAAGGGCATCCAATCAGGCAAGGGTAGTGCTGCCAAATAACCTCTCAATAGTGAATTGAGAGAGGCCTATGTCCTGCAGCGGAATGAATGGCTTAAACAAATATGTGTGTGTGTGTGTGTGTGTGTGTGTGTGTGTGTGTGTGTGTGTGTGTGTGTGTGTGTGCATTGTATATATACATATATACGTATATGCATATATATATATATATATATATATATATATATATATATATATACATATATATGTGTGTATATATACTTATATATATACTTATATATATACATATAGATATAAATATATATATATATATATATATATATATTATATATATATACATGTATATATAAATATGTATATATATCTATGTGTGTATATATATATGTTTCTGTATACATATATATGTGTATGTATGTGAGTGCATATACATATATATGTATATATAGACACACACACACACACACACACACACACACACACACACACACACACACACACACATATATATATATATATATATATATATATATATATATATATATATATATATATATATAAGGAGTGTGCAACTAGCTCCATAGTCATTACCTGAGATCCTACTTACACACTCCTTTTAAAGGGTCGTGTGGCATGGTTGGTTTAGTTGTGAAGTGAATATATGTATACGTATGTATATAAACACACACACAAACTGAAATATGTATACATATATATGTGTGTGTGTGTGTGTGTGTGTGTGTGTGTGTGTGTGTGTGTGGTATATCTATCTATCTATCTATCTATATATATATACATATAAACGCATCTTTATATACACGCACGCATTCACGCACATGTTCACACATTCACACACATACATACATACACATGTATACATACATACATCCATACACACACGCACAACTACGCGCACGTACGCACACACACACGCATACACACACACACACATACACACACACATGTTGATATACGCAAACGTACGCATGCGCATGTTCAACACATGCATACATACATACATACATACATACATACATACATACATACATACATACATACATACATACATACATACATAAATACATACATATATACATACATACCTACACAAACATACAACAATATATACACCCTCACGCGCGCGCGCTCACATACACACACGCACTCATATACGCACACACTCGCATACGCTCACATACACACATATGCACTCACACACACACACACACACACACACACACACACACACACACACACACACACACACACACACACACACACACACACACACACACACACACACACACACACACACACACACACACGCCGCTGCTGCTCAACTCCTCGTCCGTCAGGAGCCAGGACGCGCCCAAACGAGCGCCTCGCTGTCGAATCCTCGCAGCACCAGAAGATCGCCCCGCTCGGCCTGGGCTACTGACGGCGGTCTTCACGTTTTTTGTCTTTCTATCTAATGTATATATATACATATATATATATATATATATTTATATATATATACATATACATA
>NC_061819.1:28285858-28290858 GCF_019202785.1 Penaeus chinensis | reverse complement strand
GAAGGGAGTGGCTTTTACTCGGGAAAAGGAGGCCAAGAGTTCGTGATATTCCTGCACGGTGTCCCTCCAGGCCTCAGAAGAGGAATTGAATTAAAAGAAAAAAATGGTAAACAAATTGAAATAAGAAAAAGCCCTTGGGGGAAAAGACGGGTAAATATGGTTTGTTGAGGTGAGCCTCAGCTTGGTCGTCTCGTGCGATAAGGCGAGATGGAGGGTTTAAGGAGGCCGTCTTCAAGAAAACTCACGCATTCTCCCCCTCCTTCGTTTATCTTCTCTCTCTTCTACTTCTTCCTTTTCCTCTCCTTCCCCTTACTATCCTATTTTCTTTTCTCTACTTTTCCTTTTCATTCTTCCTATGTCCCTCATTTCCTTTTCCTCTTCCGCCTGTGCCTTCTCATTTTTTCTTTTTCTTTTCATTTTTTTCTTCTTTTTCTTTTCCTTCGTTTTCTTCTTTTTCCTCTCGTTCTTCTTTTCGTCTACTTCTCTTCGTCCTCTTTCTTCTTTCCCTTCTTGCTGCTTATATAGTTTTTTTTTTCTTTGTCTTTGTAAAGATATCCGCACAAGCAACAATTGCCAGCTTCACCTTCTACTAAAAATAATCCAATTTTGTTTTAATTATCTTAAAAGAAAAGAAAGGTGGAAAACGTGACCCTTACCCTGAATACAGAATTAAAGATCATTAATTTTCCTAAATCTCCCTTGACACTGCAACCATACATACACCGGATTGCTAACTTCATCTTGAATTCACGTCGCATAAACAGGAATAAAAACATTGACAGTGAAATGATTATTTTTTTCTCCACCGAGAGATGTTTGGTTAAATGAATGTTCTGAAAGACAGCTGTTTTAAATAAATTCCTATGAATATTCCTGTGGTGTTGCAAGAGAAATGTTTCAACATGACAGAGATACGAGGGCAGCAAAACAAACAAAAAGCATATACACATTTCATTATTCTGCAACTATATGAGTTTCAAGGGAACTGTTTGCGTTCTGTTCATTAATATGATGCTTTACTTTCAGAACTTTTTGATTACCAGTTATGTGAAATTAATTCGTTAGTTCATCAATTTAATTTGATGAATGGGCGCAATTCTCATCTCGCGAGACATGGGATTTGAAGTGCTTTTCAATCTTGAATGTATTCATAGCTACTGATTTTTTTTTTTTTTTTTTTTTTTGCGTATAGTTATATGTATATATAAACAAATATATATTTGTGTGTTTGTGTGTGTGTGTGTGATTAGACATTTATTTCTAACAGAAACATATACAATCTTGGCTCTTTAAACTTATTGAAGGCGTGATTAAAAATAATTGAGTGTCAAAATTTAGTTTCGTTTCTTAAGTCTACAAAGTCTCCACTTCATATGACCCTTCACAATGTTAGATTGCAGTGTGAAAAGTTTCCTATTATCAAACAAAGTAATGCTTCGAAATAAAATATAAATAGGCAATGGCAATACTAACCAGGAATATAAAGCTCTATCAAATTCCATTATTCCAACTCTCCTAATGTGAGACCGAACGACAGGGAGATGTAAGATGAAATCCCAAATGAAAAGGGGATCCCAAACGCTTCGCAATCTATGTTGAGAGAGTTTGTGGTCGCCAACCAACTGCTGGATATGGGAGTCTAATAATGATCCCCTTTAACTGGCCTGTTATTGCGGGGAACGAGCAGATATCCATTAGCATGGACATATCCCAGACCCCTAAAAATACCCTAAAGATCTATTTAGATACTATTAATGTATAATTTTTCTCCAATATTTAGATTCTAATTTGAGATAACTGATAACTTCATAAAGTTTTCTTAGTTCATATTCTTGATTTCTGTCTCATCTTTTATTAAGAGCTTGAAGCCTAAAATACAAAATACGTGGCGAGAGTGTTCTACTGCCGTTGCCCTGGGAACTGATAACACACCGGACGAGGTTATTACCGGTTCACACAGGCCAGTTTAGCTGCCCTCCCCTCGTTCTGTCAAGTCCAGCCATTACATAAGCTCATGAAACTAGTTAATGGTAAATGGAAGCGCTTAATGGAAACAGCTTCTCCTTTTCACCGTATTGCGTGTAGAACTCCACTCTCGCCCTCCACTACGATGGGCACGATAGAGGCACCTGCTGGCACTGGTTAAAGACTCTCCCTGCTATTAATCATAATTTGATTTAGTATCAATCATTAACTTTCTCGCCATTTTTTTTTCCTCTTGTAATTATAATTTGCTTTCATGATTTCTAACGTTATTTGGATAATTCGATTTAGTTTACGCATTCACTGTTCATAATTCCTATTGGGGGGCGAAATATTGAAGTATTGGCTGCATAGCTTTATCACCATAGGCATTTCAGTTTCTTCAAGTCAGTGGGATATGAAAATGATGATGACAGTAATGATGTTTATGATAATAATAATGATAATGGTAATAATAACAATGGTAACAATGATAATAATATTGATGATAACAACAACAACAATAATAATAATAATAATAATAATAATAATAATAATAATAATAATAACAATAACAGTAATAATAAAAAATATAATAACAGAAATGATGATGATGATAATAATTATAATAACAATAGTAATAATAGTAATCATTCTCATTATTATTGTAGTGATTCATATTGTTATAGTAATTACCATTATTATTATAGTAATTATTATCATTATAGTAATCATTATCATCATCGTCATCATCATCATCATCATCATCATCATCATCATCATCATCATCATCATCATCATCATCTTCATCATCATCATCATCATCATCATCATCATCATCATCATCATCATCATCATAAATAATGATGATGATAATAATAATGATAATTACAACAACAACAACAATAATAGTAATAATAATAACAACAATAATAGTAATAATAATAACAATTATAATAATAATAACATTAAAAATAATGATAATAATAAAAACAATAGTAGTAATAATAACAACAATAATAATGATAATAACAATAATAATAATGATAATAATAATAATAATGATAATAATAATAACAATAATAATGATAATGGTATCAATGATAATAATAATAATGATAATGATATCAGTGATAATAATAATAATGATTATGATAATAACTATAATGATACTACTACTACTACTAAAGATTATAATAGTAATGAAAATAATGATAATAATAATAATAGTAATTGTAATTATTATTACAATTATTATCATTATTATTATCATAAAATCAATAATAAGGATCCTGATGATAACAATGAGGTTGATAAGAGCAGCACTAACACAAATATTAACACGACTGCGAGTGATCACAAAATTTAAGATAAAGAGATTCTGCGGCCCTGATTTCCGTCCAGCGGCGTGGAGAGGCGTTGGTTGAGAGGCCGGCACCTTCGCTTCGGAGATTTTCCTGATTTCTTTATTTCTTTCTCTTGCTTTGTCTTTGTTTCTCCGTTGTGCATTTTCTTGTTATTTGTTTTTGTTTTTTTATTTGTTTTTTTTATGGTGGGAAGGGGATCTGGGTTCGTTTAGTTTTTGTATTGTTTTCGTTCTCTTTGTTTGTATGTTTGTTTGTGTGTTCTTGTTTTGATAGTATTTTCTTGAGGATCTTGGCTTTTTCGTGTTTTTTTTTTTTTTTTAATTAAAACTGTATCGCTTTTATCAATTTACTCGATTAGTTTTACATTACTGATAAATCGATACAGACTAACGATATTGTCTTTGATTTAATGATCTCATTCGCCCTTCCTCCTATTACTAACATTCTTACTTTGCTTCACTCTTCCTTCTTCTTTCTCAAATGTCACTTTTCCTCCCTATTTCCCTATACTCAAATCTCCCGCATTAGGCGCGTAATCAGAGCGAGATATTCAGATAGTGTCTCATTAATTCATTAATAAATCAAGCTTCCCCTCGTCGGCCCTCGTCCGCGTGTGATATTTCCTCGTTGGTGAAGGAAACTTATTTATATCTCCCCGTCCTCCCAATTACCATCTCCCCTCCCCCCTCCCCTCTCCCCGCAACCCACGCACTAGCTCTACACTTAGTTCCTTACGCCCCCCCCCCCCCTCCTCCTCTACATTTATCCCAACCCACATACCTGGTTCGAACTCCTTCCTCTGCCCAGGAAGCCACGTACCAGGTCCTAGCTCCCCCCTCCTCTTCACTCCCCTCTCCCAGCAAGCCAAGTACCAGGTCCTTTGCCCCCCCCCCCCCCCTCTACACAACAAACCCCTCCCCTCCCTCTTATTCCCTAATCACGTCCGTAACTACTGCGGAAGCCCCAACTCCCTCCCTGCGCAGACTAGAGGGCACCTTCCATCCTTTCCTCCCCCCCCCCCTCCCCAGCGTTCCCTCCACTATAACCCTCCACCCTCGACCTCCTATTAACCCTCCCCCCCCCCCCATCTCCCTCTCAACGAACCCCCTCCCCCCCTCTCCCTCTCCACGAACCCCCTCCCCCCCATCTCCCTCTCAACGAACCCACGCCCTCGCCCACAGTTCGTTTGTGTGACGTGCTATTTGCGATGGAACAAAATTTAATAAGTGTTTACCTACCTCGTTCCCGCTGACAAAGATAGAATCAACGCCACGTTATTCACTCAACGGCTTATCAGTGCTGGCTGGAAAGTAATGGCGTGGACAAATAACATGGGCAGTTCCGTGTTGTCTTTTGATAGTTTTATTCCTGAGGAAAGTTGGTGTTTTCCGGAGATAAGCGAGCGAGGGAGAGATAACCCAGCGGAATCGAGGAATGCTTGACTATGTTGTATTATTATCATTATTATCATAGCTACTGCTGCTAATGCTATTGCTACTACTACAACGACAATTTCTTCTACTACTATAGCTGCTGCTGCTACTACTACTACTTCTACTACTACCACTACTGCAACTACTACTACTACTTATTACTGTTATTATTATATTATTTATGATAATAAGAACAATGATAATAATAATGATGGTGAAGATAATGTTAATAATAATA
>NC_061819.1:28268358-28270858 GCF_019202785.1 Penaeus chinensis | reverse complement strand
AGATACACAGAAACAGAGACGAGACAGAGTGACCGACCGAGGGGGTAAAGCAAGGGAGGGAGAAAGTGAGAGAGATAAAGAGAAAGAGAGAGAGAGAGAGAGAGAGAGAGAGGTAAGCCTACAGACAGAGACCACAGGCAGAGACAGAAAGATACACAGAAACAGAGACGAGACAGAGTGACCGACCGAGGGGGTAAGCAAGGGAGGGAGAAAGTGAGAGAGAGAAAGAGAAGAGAGAGAGAGAGAGAGAGAGAGAGAGAGAGAGAGAGAGAGAGAGAGAGAGAGAGAGAGAGAGAGGGGGGGGGGGGGGGAGAAAACGACAGAAGTGGACCGTGAGAAAAAGAGAGGAGCGAGAGAGAAATAGAAATCGTGGAAATAAAGCAAAGCAAGCGAAGGAGAAAGGAATATAGAAAGAAAAGGGGAGGAAAGGGGGGAACGAGGAAGG
Source organism: Penaeus chinensis (assembly GCF_019202785.1). Lineage (NCBI taxonomy): Eukaryota > Metazoa > Arthropoda > Malacostraca > Decapoda > Penaeidae > Penaeus > Penaeus chinensis. The sequence goes on along the minus strand of NC_061819.1, from coordinate 28,270,413 downwards.
CGGGGGAGAGGGCGACGGTGCTGGGTGATCAATAGACAACAATTTTCCCGGGCGTTGCCATAGAGGTGCTTTGCTAGTTATGAAAATCACTATTGTCGCAGTAAATAGCCTTTGTGGGGCAGGGCCGGGATGGGGTGGGATTTGTGAGAAGAAAGAGGTTTTAAGAAAAGAGGAAAAGAATAGAGGGAAAGAAAGTGATAAAATGACAGAAACAGACGGAAAGAGAGTTATAAATGTATACAGAGGGATAGAGAGAGAGAAAGAGAGAGAGAGAGAGAGAGAGAGAGAGAGAGAGAGAGAGAGAGAGAGAGAGAGAGAGAGAGAGAGAGAGAGAGAGAGAGAGAGAGAGAGAGAGAGAGGGAGGGGAGAAACTGATCATGGTAAGGAGATAATTGTTTGCAAAATACCTAGAATAGAAAATTGATAAGGGAAGTAAGAAACATGAAGAGTGTATAAAAAAGATGTTGAGGAATAGGTATGCAGAAGAAAAACGTGAGAGTAAGAATGATGGTAGATAGATATAAAACCGAAGTTGATTAAGTTAGACTTATATAGCGTGAGAAAATAAAAAATGCATGCTGAAATGTCCTGAACAAGCATAAAGATAAATACAACGACGAGCGAAAATCAAGTTCACACTCTAAAGATAAAAGGGGAGAAAAAAAGAAAAAAAAAGTAGTATTGAGAAAAGCCATACAAGAGTCGGGAAGTGGAGCATGAACCTGAATGAAAAAGACTGAGATAAAAAGGCAGAAAAAAAATCGAAGGTACAGCAAAGCGACTGATAGAAGTAGGTCAAGAGGATAGCTTATTCCAGTCGCCTACCCACGTACAGGGAAGGAAGGAGAAGTCCCCCCTCTAAGGAGAAGTCCCCCCTCTGAAGATTTTGACGCGATGCGATTGCGAGGAGAAAGAAAACGGGCTTCGGATAGGTTGGCGAAGAGCGACCAGGCAGGCGGAGTATGAAAATGTTGCCTCATAATTCGGTTTCCAATATATAGGGGAGAAGAGAGGTCGAGGGGAGGCGGGGTGAGGGAAGGAGGGAAGGAGGGGAGAGGGGGTGAGGGGAAAGGAGGCAGGGGTAAGGCGGGAGGAAGGGGAAGGTGTACGAAAAGGGAAAGAGGTCAGAACGGAAGGAAAGGGGAGGAGAGGTGAGAAAGGGAGGAAGGGGCGGAAAGAAGGGGAAGGGAGAGATGGATAGAGGCGCAGAAAGGTGAAGGAAAGGCAGGGATAGCGGAAAGAGGGTAGGAAGGAAGTGATGAAGAAAAGGAGAGATATGAAGAAAGGCGGAGAGCAGAGGGGTATGAAGGGGAAGTGAGGGAAAGGGGGGAAAGGAAAGGAGGAACAAGAGAAAAAGATAACAAATGATGGTCGCTATTCGTTATTGGTAACATTATTTCAGGACCATTGCTATGCATTGTTGTCAATATTGATGTTATTATTGCTGTTATCGTCGACATTATTACCCTCTTTACCATCATCGCAACCCGAAAAAAGAAACAGAAAAACAAAAAAAACAAAACTACACAAAAAAAAAAAAAAGACAAGTAAACACATAAACAAGACAAATAAAACAAAGACGAGAAAGGGGTGATTAGCAGAGACAAACACCCTAACGACCATCGCCGAGTCAACAAGCGCAAAGGCCTTCGACACTTTCTCAGTCCTTCCCGCTCTCGAAAATTTCCCCGCGAAAAGGGAGGTCTGTGATACCGTGTTTTCCTCCTCTAGTTAAACCGTCACTGGAGCCTAATCACAACTTTGGAAATTGGAGTTTCCCGCGCATCAACAGCAACGGAAGCATAATGAGGTGACTGAGAGAAGATACCTGGTCGGAATTCGAAACTTTGTCGGGGAGACGAGAGGGTTGGATGAAGGTGGGGGAGGGGGGGTCTGGGGAGAGGGAGGTGGGGGATGTGGGGGGAGAGGTTGGGGGGGATGGTAGGCCTTAGCTGGAGGACATGGGGGTGGGGGGGGAGGCAGGGGAGGATGGATGGCGAAGGATAGGGGAGGTGACGGGCTTTTTGTTTTACTGGCCGTGTCTTCTGTCTCCTT
>NC_061819.1:28260858-28263358 GCF_019202785.1 Penaeus chinensis | reverse complement strand
CATTTGTTTATATATGGGATGCTGTTAAAACGTTATATCATATATGAGTTTATGAAATGTTACCCTTTACTTGCTATAAACTGAAGAGATTCTTCAGTTGCTTGTAAAGTGAAAGCATGCGAAAACAGAGCAGACCTGAATACAAATGAACAAAAATACATACGTACATATACAAATAGACATATACATATGTAAATACATACGTGCATCCATCCATCCATCCATCCATCCACCCATCCACCCATCCATCCATCCATCCATCCATCCATCCATCCATCCATCCATCCATCCATCCATCCATCCATCCATCCATCCATCCATCCATCCATCCACCCATCCATCCATCCATCCATCCATCCATCCATCCATCCATCAATCCATCCATCCAACCATCCATCCATTCATTCATCCATCCAACCATCCATTCATTCATTCATTCATTCATTCATTCATTCATTCATTCATTCATTCATACATACATACATACATACATACATACATACATACATAGGAGATAGGATTTAAGCTAGATTTAAAGCTGTTGAGAGTACCTCTGCATTTGATTTCGGAAAGGATGCTACAGAAAATAACTGCACCGCGATATCTGACATGGCTCTGGGACTGTAAAGATGAAACCAAGGGAGGACGAAGTCTGAAGTTGTCTCTTCTGGAATAGGCGCTGTTCGTGGCACCTTTGAAATAGTTTGGGGATGAAATAAAGTTATGGAAGTATTTATATGTATGCACCGGACGTAAATTATAAAGGTCTTTTAATGTTGATAGTATTATATTGATAAAAGAATCATTGGTATGATCTGTGGTCTTTAATCTATTGCTTGTTCTGATTGCTTTCTTTTATATAGCTATGAGAGGATTTAAGAAGTAAGTCATATTGGAGTGCACTAATGAATAGTAGATTGATAACAGTGCCCCTTTGTTCAAGTGGTTGCAGCCCATAAACTTTAGCTATTATGTTACGTACATATTGAATATGACTGCTTCTATGGGTGTTTATTCAGAAAAACTTCCAAAAAATTTGTTTGCTCTGCTTCCCCTCTACTATGGTTGTTGATGGTAATCTGCATAAGCGGGTAGGGGAGGGTTTTGTGCCTGTTGAAGATGATGTTATGTGTTTTGCCGGTGTTGATGGTTAGTTTGTTTTAAATTAGTCATTTGTTAATGATCAAAAGTTCTTTGATCACTCTACTTATTACACTATCAATATTTCTATCAGAGAGGTGGATGGTGGAGTTATCTGTAGATAAGATGAAACTTTAGATAGAGGATGCTCTAAGCTTTAAGGTACCCCATATCTGACCGGAAGAAGTTTTGAAGAGAACCCATTCATATAAACTTACTGCATTATATTTGTCATATAAGATTGAAACCACGAAAACCATAAAACTCAAGTTTGTCTAAAAGAATTTGACGATTCACTGTGTCAAAGGCTTAAGATAGGTACAGAGAACATCGTTGCTAAAATACTGAAAAAAATGATTTTGATGGTCTTTGAGCTCAAAAAACAAATTGGAAATGCGATAGCATATTATAATAATTGATTTTGATTTCTGCCTGTTATCTACATTTCGAGCGCAAAAACCTCTGTATAGGGAAGGAAGGAGGGAGACAGGCAAACAGGAAAAAACAGATGGTGGGAGGAAGAGGGAAACCAAGTGAGAAACAGAAGCAGAGGAAGGCAACCGACAACAGAGAAGGAATGAGTGATGATGAGGCGAAAGTGCAGATGGGGAAGGCCTCCGTGCGATACAAAGTTACAAGACTTCAAAGAGGTTTCAGTATGGGACTACGCTGTTAAGGACGCTCCGTCTTTCGCAAGCAACGCATCACTACTATAGGTACCTTGGTCCGTTACCATGGCAACAGGGCTAACGGCGCCAGAGTGGCTAATGGTCCGTATCATTGTCATTTGATTTTTTCTTTCATTCTTCTATTTTATTCATTTTCATTCTTTTCTCATTCTGATTTTGATTCCTCTTGTTCTATTTATTTTTTTTCTTGTTGTTGTTCCTGTCCCTGTTCTTGTTCTTATTCTTATTCTTAATTTACTCTTTATATAACTCTACTTCATCTTTTTTCCTCCTCTCTCACGCTCAAATAGTATTAATTACGATAAGGAGATAAAGGCCGTACTTTTCTCATACTTATGACCATCTTATCATCATCATCATCGTCATCGTTATCGTCATCATAGTTATTATTATCCTGTATTATTATTATTATTGTTGTTATCATTATTACTATTTCTATTATTACTATTACTATTACTATTACTATTATTTTTATTATTATTGTTATTATTGTTATTATTATCATTGTCATTATTAATATTATTATTATCACTATTATTATTATCATTATTTTTATCATTATTATTATCATTATTATTATCAGTATTGTTATCATTATCCTTATCATTATTATTATCATTCTCATCTTCATCATTATTATTATTATCATTATTATTATTATTATTATTATT